>NC_056727.1:731631998-731720527 GCF_019279795.1 Protopterus annectens | reverse complement strand
TTTTTTTCTTTTCAAAAAAAAACTTTTAAAAGAAAAAAAAAAGTAAAAAAAAAAAAAAAGGGGGCCCTTCACATTTGTAGGTTCCCAGTTTTTTTTTTCTGTTGTAATAACCAGTCATTTTCCTGTCATTTTCCAATATATTCTTAATGCTTTACCCTTTCCTGTATATAAATTCATTACAAAGGCCCCTTGATGTGGAAGATTAACCTCTTCTACTCCTTCCCCATTAATGTCCACCAAAACAGAAAGCCTATTAGTTTGATCAATAATATCATTCCTTCCTATAACTGGAGAGTAACGATGCTCTCTTCCTTTCTTAAACTTCTTCACTGATGTCATCTAATAATAGTTGGTTATGATATTTTCTTTCTAAACAGTGTAAGAAACGTCTCTGTGTGGAAGTTTTTTAATTCCTGTATGTCTAGTTAATCACTACGTATTATAAAAGTAGAAAAAAAAAATCAGAAAATGGTAGTAGTAGCCGACTTAAAAACATCCTAAATCAAAAAAAACAAAAACTTATTTTGAAATAATATTATACAGAATTATTAACTCTAGTATGTATTCAGAAGTAATCCAAACAGGGAGGCAGTCTGTTTCCAGTCAAAAATCCTTTCCAAAAACATTTTAACCCAGTCACACTCCTCCTCAAAATCCTTATCAGATACCATTCTAGAAATTCTTATAAACTGGCCTTTGGTTATACTATTTTCTTTTTAATAAGGTAAGCACTGGTAGTACAGACAGGAATCGGTAAATGTTTCCTTAACTTGTTTTCATCATCTACCTTGTGTATGGTAACATCAAATTAGTTTACTACATTGTAGGAAATGTTATAAGTGAATTTTTAAAATTCTGTGGTTGACCCAATGTAGTGAATAAATTCTCTAGGAAATTCCTCAATACCTTTCCAAAAGATACAGATATCTAGGTATCGCTTGTATAAGTACCAGTATGTTATGAAGAGGGAATTAAATATATATTTCTGTTCCCAAATATGCAAAACTAGATTGGCGTATATTGGGGCACAAAGCCCCCCACTGCCACTCCATTTTTGTGTTTGTAATACTCTCCTTTGAACTGTGCGAAAACTGGTTTTAAATACCAGTTCCATTAATTCTAACAACAAACTCCTTAAAATTAAATCCACCTTGTTTGACTAGGCCTGCCTCAAACCATCACGGAGAATAAATCAGCTATATCAACAGTAACAAACATGAGATTTTCTTCATACAAACAGTTATCCACCCCCTTCAAAAATTCCCAAGAATCCTTCAACACGTAACCTTCCTCATTCCATAGTCTTTTTAATTTATGATCTATAAACTTAGTTAATGAGTGTGTTTTTGACCCAGTGGCCACCAGTATTAGTCTTAAAGGAGGCAGCAACACATTTTTATGGACTTTAGGAATTCCAAAGATGGAGGGTATCACAGGCTTTTCAATTCTTTAGTTATAAATATAATTTCTTCCATTAGCAACCCATTTAAAAAATAATCAATTTTAGAATATGCTACATTGATTCCATTTAGATAGCCAATAACGTTTTTCATAATTTTAAATGGCCATCATTTTGCCCAAATATACCAAGGTGTTCATAATCACAATCCCACCCTCCCGTCAGGTCTCATTATTTGTACATTTTTATTCTTCCCCAACTCCTCTAACAATACCTCTTTCTTCACACGGAAGGTTGGGATAAATGTTATTGTTCTTGATTTCCTCTGAGTTCTTTTTCTATTGTTTCAAAATTTTTAAGTTGTGGATGGGAGGGGGATTAAAAGTTAGTTTCTTTTTGAGATTATTAAACTGTTTTATTCCCCCCTCCTCATCTGGAAAAAATAATTCAAATACACTGCACTTCTGCTGTTACCTGTGAAGAGAGCAGAACTGCCCCCTCGAAGAGTGAGCTGGTATCTGTTGCTCACTCGTATACTATCCTAAACAGTCACATCAATGACACTGCCGCTTGTCAAATAGTGGGTTGTCTGAAGTGCAGACAAGGCTTTATCTGAGTCATGGAGCCCAGTCTCTTGACCAAGATTTTTTTTTTCTTTGACTACTACATGGCAAAAAATACAACTAAAAGAAACTGCAAATCAATAGTCAAACAAGAAAAGGTGAATGCTGAGAGAATGGAGACCAGATAAATGTTGTAACAACTAAACTTGAAACAGAATATTCAGTGGTTGGAAGTGACTGGGAAAAAGACGGAATTAATTTAATGAAATCTTCATGGGGGAGAACTTCGAAGAAATTAAGAACAGAAACAGTAGCCCATGACTGCATCTTATTTGCAGCAAGAGAGATCTGGAGAAAGAGCCTTAATTGTACAGCATTATTGGTCAAAGGAGAAAATTGAGGTAGCCTAGGAAAGTTTTAGATGCTTGGCAAAGTCTTGAAGATGATTAAGTGAACTCCCAATCCTACACCTTTTAGACTGTATCTAGAAGAGAATTATTCTAACTTTTGAATCAGATACAGAAGATACCCAGGAGAAGACTCCAGAACAACTACAATCAACTTGGAGACACCAGCAAGAGTGCTCATGGTAGATGAATCTTCCACTGTAGATTTATCTTAGAAGTTTTATCCCTGTCAGCACCATTTTTTTATCTTCTCTCAATTGTTACCTCAATCTTTTTCTTTCTAGAAACACAGAAGTCAAGATGTTTAGGCTTGGCCCTAAGTGATCAATGGGGCTGACCCCATACTGTACCTGAGGAAGAAGCCCCATTACAGATGGATACAGAAATAAAAGGTGTGTAAAATCTTACCATAACCATAGATGTCCTTCTCTTCACCTGCTGCAGTATTCTTCACTTGAGGGATATCTCTGTCAGATGACACCCCAACATTAGCCAGTATATAAAAGACTTTCATCACTGTAGGGTACATGGTACGTCTAGAGTAGGCTGCAGTCATATATATATAGACCATAAAATGGATGCATGTGTGTACCATCCTCAGAACTGAATGCTTCAGGAGGAAAGGCTGACTAAAGATTAAGTGGCGTGTGCATCCAGGAAAGACAACAGTCCTGCGGGGAAGATGGGAGGGGTAGAATACTAAGCAGTGAAGAAAAGGACATCTATGGTTATGGTAAGATTTTGCACAACTTTTCTATGTCCTTCTATTCACCTATTGCAGTATTCTTCATTTGACGGAGAGTACCAAAGCTCAAGAGGGAAGGAAGAGGGAGGAGTAGAGGAGCTTTCACTGAAGCCATAGAGGATGGCTTTGGCAAAGCCAGTTCTGGATCTGGAGACAGAATCCAGTTTGTAATGTTTGGTGAAGGTATGAATGGTAGACCAGATGGCTGCTTCAAGAATGGCAGTGTAATCCAGGCCTTTGAAGAAGGCCTTGGAACAAGCCATGGCTCTAGTAGAGTGGACCTAAACAGGGGAGGAAAGAGTCCTTCCATGGTTAGTGCAACAAAAGGAGATGGTTCCAGAAATCCAGGACAATATGGTCTGCTTGAAAGCAGGGAGACCCAGTGCCCTGGGATGGAAATTAATGAAGAGCTGGTCAGATTTCCTTAAGGGTTTAGTCGTGTCCAGGTAGAACCTTAGTTGTTTGTGTACATCCAAGGAATGTGGGATCCTCTCACTGCAGTTTTGTAGTCTAGGGAAGAAGCTGGGGCGTTGGATGGATTGGTTGAGAGAGCTTGTTAACCACTTTCGGCATAAAGAATTGATTAGTCCTCAGAGACAGCCTGTTCTTACAGAGGACTAGAAGGTGGGGGCAGCCATTAAAGCTTGGAATTCTGACACCCTTCTAGCCAAAGTCAAGGCAACCAGCAAGACCGTTTTCCAAGTACAATGCTTGAGGGAAGCGGACACTGCTGGTTCAAGTGGGGGGGGGCACTGCTGGTTCAAGGGGGGGGCACAGAGTCAATTTCTCTATTACAAAGCTGAGTCCCCAGGAAGGAGGGACTGGTTTCTTGGGAGGTCTAATTTGGAGGACCATCTTTAAGAACTGCTTCACCTCAAACCTGGAGACGAGAGGGGGTGATAAGGCCAGACATGCAGATATGGCTGACATGTGGGCTTTGACTGATAATACAAGCCAGCATTGAGCAACACACAAGTAGGATAAAAGTTCTGGAATATCCATGGTTAATGGATTTTGATCCTTATATTAGCACCATAATGAAAATCTTTTCCATTTCGAAACAGATGATTTTCTAGTGCCCGTTTTACTGGCCTCCTGCAAAACCCTGAGCATTTCTTCAGAGAAAAAAAGGTGTCTGAAAGGATTAAAATCCTATCACCTACAAAGTCAATTGAAGAGTCGATAGGTGAGGGAGAACAAGGGATCCTTTGTTCTGTGCGAGAAGGTCCTCTCTGTGGTGCAACTTGTGGTGATAGCCCTGGGGTAACTGAAGGAGAAGGGGAAACCAGTGCTGTCTTGGCCAAAAGGGAATCACCAGCAAGATTTTTGGTCTGTCCTGTCTGATTTTGAGCAGAAGCTTTCATATTAGATGAAGGGGAGTGACTGCATAGAGAAACAACCCCTTTAAATGGGAAAGAGAGGGTGCCCACTTTCCATGTCTGAGGACATGGGTTCCTGGCACAAAATCTTGAAAGTTGTGTGTTCAGACAGGAGGCAAACAGTTCACCAATGGGGTACTTCGAAAGTAGACCTACATCTAGGAACACATCCTTGTGAAGCATCCATCCGTGGGATCTGCTCAGACAGTCTGCCACAGGGTTTCTGTTGGAGGGGATGTACACTGACAATGATCATGCTGAGCTTTCCCAGCAATTCCCATACTAGGCATGCAAACCTGCAAAGGAGGCAGGATCTGGTTCCCCCTGATTGTTCACATACCAGAGCACAGTCATGTCTGTGAACAACTTCAGTGGGCCTACGCAAAGGAGGGGTCTGAAGGTTTGAAGGGCCAGGAACAATGCTCTCATTTCCCTTATCAACTGGTCCTTTTTCTGGGAGGGGCACCACGTTCCTTGAACTATATATTTTCCCCATGACCATGCCCCAGCCCATGTCTGAGGCATCTGTGTACATTTCTTGGATTGGATCCAGAGGGTGGAGAGGTAGTCCTGGATTTAGACTTACCTGTTGAGACCATCAGAGAATTTACTTTTTCAAGAAAGGGATTAGGGGAATGGGGAATTCTAGAGGATGTGAATGTTGGGTCCAATGAGCAACCACTGGAGCTTCCTCATGTGTAATCTTGCCAGAGATACCATGGGAATTGTAGAAGCCATGAACCCTAGTACCCTGAGAAATTTCCTGGCTGTGATGTGGTGTAAAAGCAGAAGAGACGGGACAAAATTGTGAAGATCCTCTATTTTTGTAGGGGTAGAAATACTCTTAGTATGTCTGTCAGAATTCTTCACCCAAGGAAGATACGGTCCTGGGTTGGAGTGAGGGTAGATTTTTTGTAGATTATGGTGAACCCCAGGTTACCCAACAGGGAAATGGTAGTTCGGAGACTGTGTTGCAAGATATGTGGGCTTGGGCCCCTAAGAGTAGATCATCCAGGTATGTGAATATCTGGATTTGTAGTAGCCTGCAATAGGCAATGACAAGAGCCAAGCATTTAGTGAAAACCCTCGGGAGCTGTAGAGGCCTAAGGGCAATGCAGAAAATTGAAAATGCCAGGAAACCACAGAAAAATGGATATTTCCTGTAATTTGGGTGAATAGGGATTTGCAGATAGGCACCTTTTATGTCCAGAGATGCCATGAAGCCTTGAGGAAGAAGCAGAGGGAAAAAAGGGTTTGGAGAGCAAGCATTCTGAAAGAAGGGACCTTTAAGAATGTGTTGAGGTGGGACAAATCCAGAACTGGGCTCCAGGAGCCATCCTTTCTGGGTACCAGGAATATCCTTGAATAGAATTCTTTTCCCTTGGAATTGGCAGGGACTTTTTGAATGGTGCCCTGTAAGCACAGGTCTGAAAGAAGGTTGGGAAAGGGATGGAGCTGATCTCGGGGGGGGGGGTTGTTGTGGGACACCCCAAAAGGTGGGAGTGTATTGCCAGAACATAAAATATCCATTTCTTATGATGGCAAGGACCCAGTTGTATTGGGTAATGCCTTCCCACACCCAAAGAGCTTCTGAGCAAAGGTGGGCAGAGGCAGGGTAGTCAAACTCCCTGCTCAGTCAGGAAAAGGCTGCTTTTGTTTAAGGGTTCTGAGGATCCCTGGTCCTCCGAGGTCTCTCTCTTCCCTGAAGACCTATTTTCTGGTGCTGGAAGCAGCTATGGACAAATGGTTTGAAGGAAATTTCCTATGGAACCTTGACACTGGTGAAAACTAGATGTTTTAACTCCGAGTTCCTTAGACATTTGTTGTAGGAACTTGAAAAGTGACGTAGCAGCAGGGCCAAACAGAGAAGCGTTATCTAGAGGGGCATCCATGAGTTTGGCTTTGAAATCATCCTGAAGTGGTTGAAGGAAAATCTAAGCACAAACCCTGTTGCAGCTGCCCTAGCACAGGGCTCAGCAGCATCATAGCTGCAGTTTATGGAATGTTTGGCCACATGAAAAGTGGCTCCCAACCAAGACATAACTAAGGCTTCCCCCTCTGACTCACGGTGGTCTGAGATGGCATCAGTAGCTCGAGACAATAATTCTAGGGAATATTTAGTCATGTGGGCCTGGTAGTTAATAGCCCTGAAAGATAAAGTTGTTGAGGTGTAGGTCTTTTTACTCAGGTTTTTCTAAGGTTCTATTTTCCTTGTATGAAAGCAACAGGGAAGCAGGGGGAGCATACTGGAAGGCTTGGCAGTAGCAACACAGTACTGCTGGGTCTGCTGCAGGGCATCTAAAGAAAATTAGTGTACTCTGGGACTTATTTGGGTGGTATCCCACTTGAAGTGCCCTCTCATTTTCAAGATAGTTTCCCCAAAGGAAATTTCTTCCATGGGGGAGACTGCATCTACAGACTCCTCTCCAGGAGATGCATATTGTACAGCAGAGGGTACCTGCATTGAATAGTCTAAGGGTTCCTCTTTTTCAGAAGAGGAATCCTGTGATGATTCAGAATCTCTAGCCCTTTTCTGGGAGTACTGAGAGCCCAGGGAAGGAGGAGACACTGTAGAAAAGTCTGTTTAAGGGCTGTGAAGACCTTGGAGAAAAGGCCTGCCATTCAGAAGGGTCATCTTTAGTAGTGGGCAAATGTTTTGTCTTTTGCTTTTTCTTAGCTGGAGACACTATTTTGTGAAGGGTTGGAGGGCCGGACATTGGCCTTTCAGACAGCTCAGACTCCGGGACTTCAGATGCAGAGCTGTGAGCTAACCTCCTAGGGTCCTCAATGCATTCAAGTCTTGGTTTTCCCTTGACGTCCAAGTCAGATGTCTGCTCAACCTCTAGGCACATGCTAGTGGCTGAAAAGGCGACCTCAGAAATGGGTTCGACCTACGACTCCAAACCAGAAATCTCATATGCCTCCGGATCAACGAGCACCTTGGGAGAGATGTCGGATGGCGTAGGCCTATTTTATTTTGGCCTTATGCTTCAGTGACTAGGTATTAGACCCTAGGGCACCCTCCATTCATTTAGTTAAAAGTTTTAGATGCTGGTTTTCCAAATACAAAGCTAAGGAATTAAGCCTGCTTCTAAGGGTCTTTGGCACAAACAATTGGCAAATACTACATGATCTATGGTCATGAATGGGGCCTAGGCAGAAGGGGCACTGGCTATGGCTGTCCTTACGTGGAATTTGTCTTCACACTGGCAACTGCCCTTCCTGGATGACATAAAAAAGGAACAAGAAAAAATTCCACAATGGGGCACTTATCTGAGAAAACGATGACAAAAGCACTGGAAACTGCAAGACATATGTTCAGTAGCTAGCTTTCTGACTGGCAGCAGAAAATTTTGAGGAAGGTACATGCATACGTTTGCTTTATGGCCTAGGTACAACTGCAGCCCACGCCATATGTACCACGTGCCCTACAGTGGTGAAAGTGTTCTGTATACTGGCTGATGTCATAGCGCCATCTGGCAGGGCTATCCCTCAACTGAAGAATACTGCAGCAAGTGAATAGGACATCTGGTTTTCAAACCATGCTAAAATACATTTACTCCTTCTGCCCTTGGTAGTCTGGAATTGAAAGATGTGCAAATTTCATGTCATTTTAAAAAAAATGTTCCTCCCCAAAACAATATGTGCTTATCCTAGGGAGGTATTTTGTGTCTACGCTGTGTGCACTTTATCAAAACCTGAAACAGCACTAAACATCGTCTTAAATGCTAAACAAACACAGAATTACTACTTGCCAAGAAAAATAAAAATAAGTACCTATTCTACAAAAAGCTGCACAATACAGTTTGCAGTGAATATATTGTGGAGCCTAGGTGAGGGCCAAGAAATAAAAAAAGTACAGTTTTGTACCTACCATAAATGTAGATGTCCGATAGGTATGCATCTGCAGTCATAACATATGGGTTGTCCTGCCTCAGGCAGCCCTTCGGTCGGCCGGATTCCAAAGTCTGGGTCTGGCCTCGGCTGATGTCGCACTTTCCCCAACGTCATAGTGTCTGGGGCATGAAAGCATCAGCCGATGCCATTTTCCTCCGTTTTTCTTGCCCCAGATGCCAGGTGCCCTCTAGGAAGGCTAAATTTGGATAAAGGCTGAAAAGCTCCAAACATTTGCAAATTATATACATATATAAACAAACAAACAAATACACCATAATAGATTCCCCCAGCTAGCTGAAAGAGGGGTAAGCACCCTAGGAATACCACAGAGGGGAAGGAGGGTGGGTAATCCTGACTGCAGATGCATACCTATCGGACATCTACATTTATGGTAGGTACAAAACTGTATTATGTCCTTCAAGGATGCATCTGCAGTCATAACATATGGGTAGAATACCATAGCCAATCTGGAGGAGGAGGTACTAAGAGAATTATGGTGTAGTTAAGATCCCCTGCAGTACTGCAGTTGCAAACCCTGCTCGGGATCTGGAGTATAAAGGTAGATTGTAATGCTTGGCAAATGTATGCACGAAGCTCCAAGTAGCAGCTTCTAAAATGTCCTTGGTAGCCACCCCTCGTAGGAAAGCTGTAGTGATGGCTGTGGCCCTTGTGGAGTGAGGCCTGATATTTTCAGGAACTGTCTTTCCATGAAAGGAGTAGCAAAAACAAATGCAATTTCCTATCCATTTTGAAATTGTCTGTTTGGAAATTGCTCTTCCTTGCACCCCAGTTGCATATGCTACAAAAAGTTGGTCTGATTTTCTGTTAGTTTTAGTTCTGTCCAAATAGTAGCGTAGTTGTCTGTGTATATCCAAGGTGTGCAAAAGTTTTTCCCCTTTGTTCTGTGGGTTAGGGAAGAACGTAGACAAGTGAATAGCTTGGTTCAAGGATACCCTAGATACCACCTTTGGCATGAAAGTAGGATTGGTTCTCAGTGACACTCTATCCTGGTGAAAAATAAGAAAAGGCTGCACTGCCATTAATGCCTGTAACTCAGATACTCTTCTTGCTGAAGTGATTGCCAGAAGGAATGCAGTTTTCCAAGATAAAAACTGGAGGTCTGCTGATGCTGCTGGTTCAAAAGGAGGTAGTGCCAGTTTTTCCAGCACAAAATTGAGATCCCATGCAGGTAGGGGGGGGGGGGTCTTCTTGGAGGTTTAACATTTTTGATCCCTCTCAAAAATTGTCTGAGAAGAGGGTGTGAGAAGATAGGTGGATCCATATTGTATTCTGCTGAAATTGCTGAAGCATGAATCTTAATGGATGAATAAGACAGGCCATTGTGGAACAATTCTTCTAAGTATTCTAGGATGTGTGCTAGGTTTGCCACTGTGACATCTGTGCCCTTTGATGCGCTCCAAATGAGAAATCTCTTCCATTTAGCTGAGTATGTCTTTCTTGTGGAAGGTCTGCGAGCCTCCAGGATAATGTCCTTCACCCTCTGAGATAAAACGGTTTGGTTGGGCTTTAAGGAATCTTCCAGGCAGTTAGCTGCAATGTTTTCAAGTTGGGATGCAGGGTCTTGAAATTGTTCTGCGTTAGAAGAAGAGGCCATAGGGGAAGAGGCCATGAGTTTGCCTGAAACATGCTTCTCAGTAGCGGGTACCAATGCTGCCTTGGCCAGTCCGGAGCTATTAGTATGACTTTTGGCTGTTCCTCCCTGATCTTCAGTAGAACCTTGTACATCAATGGGAGAGGTGGAAAGGCATATACTGTTAGGGCATTCCAGCTGAAAGAGAGTCCACCCTCCAAGCTTGTGGGTGGTATGTCCTTGAGCAGAATTTCTTCAGTTAGTGGTTGAGTGGGGAGGCGAACAGATCAATCTCTGGTATTCCCCATTTCTTTGTTATGAGTTTGAAGATGTCTGGATGCAGCATCCATTCGTGTGCATTCATGGTAGTTCTGCTTAAGCTGTCTGCTAGTGTATTCTCTTTTCCTGGTACGAATTTGGCCTGCAGCTGGATATTGAGATTCAGGCATAGGTTCCACAGATTCATAGCCATCCGGCATAGAGGGTAGGAATGTGTGCCTCCCTGTTTGTTTATGTACCACATGACCGTGGTGTTGTCTGTCCGTATTAACAGGTGTCCTTGCTGGAGGAAGGGTCTGAATGCCTCGATTGCATGCCTTACTGCCAGCATTTCCTTTTGGTTTATGTGCATGCTTAGCTGCCCTTGAGGCCATAGGCGTTGGATACATTTGTCCTCCATGTGTGCTCCCCATCCTCGGTCTGAGGCGTCTGTGGTGATGGTCTGCCTTGTTTTTGGTTTGTTGAAAGGCAACCGTCTGTTGGACTGGTAGGCCTGAGCCCACCACAGGAATTCCTTTTGAAGGCATGGAATGATTTGTATCATGGTTTCTAGACTGTGACTGTCGAGACCATACATTCCTTAGGTACCATTGTAATTTCCTCATATGCAACCTGGCATGTGGAATTAAAATTATGCAGGATGCCATGTAACCCAGGGCCTGCAGGACTTTACTTCATGACTCTGACAAGACAAACTCAGCTTACTGCAAGGAATCTGGAAGTTGTTTTTGTTTTTCTTCTGTGAGAAAAGCCATCGGAGTGATTGTGTCCAGATCCGCACCCAAAAAGGTTATCCTTTGGGATGGTACTAGTCTTGACTTTTGGATGTTGACTGTGTATCCCAAGGTTTGTAGCAGGTGTATGGCATAGGCCAAGTCCTTTAACAATTTCTTCTTGTTGTCCGCTTGTATTAGGCAGTCGTCCAGGTATGGATAAATTTGAATCCCCTGAAGTCTGCAGTGTGCAATTACTGATGCCAGGCATTTCGTGAATACTCTGGGCGCAGTAGATAAGCCAAAGGGCAATGCTGAGAATTGATAATGCTCTGATCCTGCAAGAAATCTGAGGTGTCTTCTGCAAACTGGTCGGATAGGGGCGTGCAGGTATGCCTCCTTGAGATCTAGAGTCACCAGCCAAGACTCCTTGCCCAACATGGGAAGAAGTTGCTGTAGGGTCAGCATTTTGAATTTTGGCACAATGAGATAAGTGTTCAGTGCGGACAGGTCGAGTATAGGCCTCCATTGGTTTTCTTTTCTTGGCACACGGAATAGTCTGGAGTAAAATCCTTGGCCTTGTTCTGTAGATGGTACCCTTTCTATAGCCTTCATCTGAAGTAACTTGCTGATTTGTCTTAAAGCCTCTACCTTCTGGTTTGGTGGAAGGTTTGGCATTCCGCCTCTTTTTGGCTAAGTATGGAAGTGAAACCTGTATCCTTTGTCTATTATTTGCAATGTTCATATATCCTTTGTAATGCAATGCCAGTTTTTCGAGAATAAAGCCAACTTTCCGCCCAAGGGTGCTTCCAGTTGATCCCTGGTAGGCGGAATCAGAGTCAAGTCATTGGGTCTGTCCTGTAGAAGTGGTAGTAGTTGTAGCTGTTGCACTACTCCTCTGGTTTGCAGGCTGCTACTGACGGCCTCTGTAGGGGCCCTTGGATTGACCTCTGCCTCTAGGGCGCCTGTTTCTGCCTCTCTGTGCTCTGGAGGAGTCTGGAAAGGACCAATTCTTTGTAGGCCAGTTTCTGCTGAACCTCGGCGGTTGAACTTGCAGGAAATCTTTAACTGTTTGCACAGATTTTGCTTTTTCTTCAACCTTCTTTAGAATCTCCTGTGCAGGGGAGCCAAATAAATGTTGTTTCTCCATTGGAGCATCGAGGAGTTTAGCCTTGACATGGTCTGGTAAAGATTGCTCCTTCAGCCAGGCATGCCTATGAATTACTGCCCCAGTCATAGCTGATCTAAATGAAGCCTCCAGTGCATCATAGCCACATTTTAAGAAATGATTACTGACCTGCTGTGAGTTGTGTACCAAATCCTGAAGGGATTTACGGTCTAAGGGTTCAGGTGAAGAAAGTTTCTTATTTAGCTGATCTAACAAAAATTCTTGGTACTGTATCATATGGAAATGACAGTTTAATGCCCTGGCAGAAAGAGTAGCAGATGTATAAACCTTTTTTCCCCATCTCTCTAATGCTCTAGACTCTCTTTCAGAGGGTAGGGGATTTTTGGCAATAGCGGCTGCAACCCCTTTAGGGCCCTGAGAAATAGTTTCTGGGTCTGCAGCATGGGCTTTATACAGGTGGAAGTGAGAATCCGGGACCCTGTAATATCTGTCAGGTTTGGAGGGGGCCGGAGGAAGTGAATCAGGTGCAGTACTGACATCATTGTACACATCATCAATTACAGTTAAAACCGGAGGTATAGCTAAGGGCCTATGCTGGGGCAAATGCAAAAAGGTCCTTAATCTTTTTCTAGAATCAGAGAAATCCTGACCCTGCCATTGAAAGTGTTCTCTCATGGAGTGTAAAGTCTCCCCAAAACAAAATTCTTCAGGGGGGGAGGCCGAAGGGATAGATTCTTCTGCATCAGAATCCTCATAAGGCGAGTAGGCCCCTTCCTGGTGGTCTGACAAATCAGATCCATCCGTGGAGTAATCTGAGGAGTGAGGTTCAGAGGGGTCAGTCCTGGGCCTTTTGTCTGGAGGCGGTTGGGAGGCCCTGTCTGGGGGAGGTTGGGAACCCCTAATTAAGGAGATAAGGTCCTTAGCAAGACTGAGGATTTGAGAACTAGAGGAAGGCCTCTGTGATGTAGATTTGGCAGGCAAAGCTTTTGAAAGTTTGGCAGCTTTAGCCCTGGAGAAGGCCTTAATATACATAGAAGCTGGGGGCCTAGCTGCCCCACGTGCAGGGGTAGAAATGTCCAAAGGTATGGTGTTGGACAAATCCTGAACACTAGCTTCGGTAGGGAGTTCTGAAGCCGACTCAGCCGGGGCCTCTCTGGCCTCGGTTGTCGGAGGTATGGTTTCGGTAGTAGGAATAGCCGTGGACTTTGTTTCAGCCGAAACAGAGACACTCGCGGTAGGCCTAGCCGTGGTTTCAGCCGAAACCGCGGGCCGCGAGTGTCGGTCCTTTTCCTTGCGTTTTTTGACCATATGCGAAGTCAGAGTCTCCGACGGCATTTTATAAGCAAAAGCGGTTCCAAAAAACTCCTCTGCAAACTCCGACCAACGTCTAAGAGTCCGTCGGTTGAAGGAGGCACAGGCTAAACAAGCTGATACGTCGTGGTCTGGGCCTAAGAAAGGAAGGCAGTAAGAATGGAAATCCTTATGAGGTATTTGTTTCCCACAAGTTAAACAATTATTTACTTTGTCTGACATCGGCTGAGGCAAGAAAGAGTCCCCAACGGGGTACTTAGCTTTTTTCGAAGTCTTCGGTAGCTGAAATCTCTGGATCTGACCGACTGGCACTTGCGAACAGCTTCTGCTTCGGGCACCGCGCGGCAAGAAAGACTGAGGAAAATGGCGTCGGCTGATGCTTTTATGCCCCAGACACTATGACGTCGGGGAAAGTGCGACATCAGCCGAGGCCAGACCCAGACTTTGGAATCCGGCCGACCGAAGGGCTGCCTGAGGCAGGACAACCCATATGTTATGACTGCAGATGCATCCTTGAAGGACAATCAAGTAGATTCAGTCTGGAATTCCAGTGAGACTAAAGTAATAGCAAGGAGGGTGAACTAATGAAGCAATACTATGAGTAAAGATTGTCCACCCCAAAAAACATTTTTAAGACTGTAGTAGCACCAGGATATTTTCACTGACTTGAGCCGTCTGAACAGCGAGAGACATCTGGAGAGACTAACTTACAAAGTACTGTCAAAACAGATGGGACCAACAGCTTGGGAAAGTTTTATATGGCAAGCTGACCGAAAACCTGCAGTTTCAGTCCTACTGGCTGACAAGGATGTACCTCTCCATTGAGGATATAGTGTTTCCGGAATCGGAAAGGGGTGTCTTCTCGAATTTGATTGTAATTTTGTCCTTTACTATAAACAGTTGTAGTAGACCACAGATGCATTTGTTGGTGGCTCCAAGCTGAAAAAAATCAAATGAAGATGGCACAAATTATGGTTTCCCTTACAGCTGATTTTCTGACTGATGCCTTGGTCATGAGACTCAACCCGACATCTTGGGAGGAGATGTCATTTCTGCTTTGGAATTCTGCCACAACTGATGTCCACCTCCCATTTTATACAATTTAATTGCAGTAGAAAGCTCTCTAATTGACCATCCACCATTATAGAAAATTCATCACACAAATCACGCAATAACTCAGAAAATAAACTGTACACCTGGACTATTCAAACAATCACTGAAGAAGCTACAGGGCTTCGAGTCTACACTTTAGCAGCAACCCTTTTAAGACTTAGAAGATTCAAAGAAAACTAAAGTTGCCCACCTGTGCAAGATGGTTTTTACAGTTTCTCCAGTTTAGAGGGAATAGAGCACCCAACAAACATGCCCTCTGTGATGACAGCTTCATCAACACTTCATACACTGGGCATTACAGCAATCTAATGTTTGAAAAGATTTGTAGTGTGACAAACAGGCTACTGTATGTTTCATGGATATATTATTGAAAATAAACACATACCTTATTTAATTTGCTGCAGCATGCTCTGGCGTTAATGTAGTCGCACTCTAAATCAGAAAGTGTGATTATCTAACTTTAGAGTTAAGAAAACAATTACAAATGAGGTCAACTGATGCAAGAAAATTGTTGATTAGTGTCAGAAGTTTCTTTTTTTGCTATTTATATTTTATATCACTATTCTACTGATCACAAGAGAACCAAAGACACAACAGAAGAGAGATGTTGATTCATTCTAATTGTGACAGCTAGGCAAAGGATTCCCAGGATTTGCTACACTGTTTAAGGCAACTTTACATATCAGCCTACTCACTCATGCAATCATCCCTAAATTTAGCATTCTAAGAACTAAATTCTGGTTTATGGGACATAAATTACTACATGTCTCTAATCCTGTAGCAGCCAGCTAATATCTGTAGATTGCACCCCCAGTAGTTTTCACCAACAATGCTAACTATTCCCATGATCCCCCCCAAATGCCAGTGCCTTCACCGGAGTAAAGTTAAACAGGGATCCTGTTCTCACTTTTCCCTTGGCCCTTCTGTACCAGGTTCACCAATTCAAGCCTGTGACAAGGGTGGGTGCCCTGCTTCATTGCCATTGTGCTGGCTTCACAAATACCAACTGAATTACTCCCTATCCATAAAGCACAAAAGCACTCTGTCCCATGTAAGATACTTACAGATACATTGTGAAGCAGAAATTAAAGAAATATATATCAGAAATTCATTCAGCAATATCACTAATCACAGTATACACATCTGAAGTCAGACATATGAAACCAGTCTGCTAACAGAGAAATATTCATGCGAGTGATGTGTGATCTGCATTAGTGAATTAGCTCAATAATCAGGTCATTCGGGAGGGAAAGATGCAGTAATCAGTGCTCTGCTCTCTGTGAACAGGGTCTGTCGACTTGAACGGTTGGTACAGCTCTGGTAGAGACCATCAATGTAAATGGAGCATCATCAAATAAGAGTGAGGTGCAATGATGAGAGAGACACACTGTTGTGTGATGCACATGTTAAGGACATTTCAGATTTTCTGCATACTTCACTTAGCTATAAAAAATAACTAGCCCAACCTTAAAGATGAAGACCTCCAGCTACCATTATTCCAACCCTTCCATTACAGCCCCATTACACAGTCTGAAGAAGAAATAGTTAAAAGGCTTAACTCCCTGAGAAGTGCAGGGCCTCACCCAACTAAGGGTTACATCCTAGATTCTTCAATCAGCCAAACAACCTAAAAACATATTGAGTGAGTAACAAAGATATTAAATACTGGGAGACCTGAAAACCTTGAAATACTAGGTAGGGGACAATGAATGAATGAAAAAATCTGACACACGTAATCCTTTGCCTGTCAGCATATATTTATTGGTATGGTACACACCTTGCCAAAAGAAGCATCCAACTACTCACTAATGGATAAATCATGATTCCAGTTTATTTTGCTGGTCATCTTTAATGTGAAAGCAGCAACTCTGGACCAAATCAACAAAACTACAAATCACATAAGGGGAAAAATTATTAAAACTTGCTAGTTATAATTCTACATTTTCAGAATGTAAATATAGTTCAAAAAGCTGTCACATCAGATACATTTTGTCAAACCATCTAAGTGGCACAGAAAAACGGCATCATCACAAATGCAAATATAATACAAGACAAATGTCAATTAGTACTAAAAGTAATGGTATCAAATTATCTAAAATTGCAATCAGTAAATGTCATGCAGTACAGGATTAACCTTCCTCTTGGGGGGTGGGGAGAGGACAGGACACATACCACAAATGAAAATGTTAACATAACAGTGGAGAGTCACATTTATGGGGCACTAACCATAAAATAGATACATTACTTGCCATGTATTCCTGATGAGCTAAACTTGCTGGATCTCTAGCAAAGCATGGTTCCTTCTCTATAATGTCAATTCTGGCCACCACTGCAGCAAACTATGCTGCAGACAAAAAAGACCTTTCAGTATTTAAGCCATGGCCACTAACTGCCACTTATGTATCTATATCAATTTATTTGGCACAACAGAAACAGCTCGTGACCTAATCACAGAGTTCAGCAATAAAGAGACTATGTCATATTAATTTCCGCCATTGTCATCCAGTATCTGGTAACGTAAAGAGTATATGTCACTGTCAACACAAAATAATTAACATTGTGCTTTTTACTATAGCTCAAAAGCAATGTCAAGATGGTACACTTTCATTTCTGGGAGCCATGTCCTTGTAAAACTCTTGGCCTGTACAGTAACCACTTAAGTTGTACTTTATTTTAACAACGACACTAGATTCTCTCTCTCCACACAGTTTCAACAAAACACCAGGACAACTCGACATAAAGAGGGCATGAGGGCTATAACTGAAGGAGCAGAGTGCAGAGAGACTGCCAATACCAGAAAAGTCAATAAAGTACTGTTATGGCTGTAAAACTGTATTTTCTTTCATTGCTGTCCTTTTGGTAGTCATAACCTGTAAATAGGTCAGCAGAATGCATATTCAAAAGGTGTGTGGAGATTTTAGCCAGTATATCCCAGACTGCCTGCTTTAGTAAAATCTCTCTTTGGTTTAGAATGGCAGTATGTTTTGTAATGCACACAGTTATTGCTTGCTATGGCTCCTTTAATGCCACACCGATACTACACTTCCAGTATAATAAACTCCAACAGGTCTATGTAACAAGCTTGTGGTGGCAAATTAAAAACACACAACTGGTTGAAGAGATTACTGTAATAGAATGACAAAGAATACCAGTGACCTCAGCATACCTCTTACAGCAAGAAATCTGGACAAAGCCATAAATAAAAGTGGGACAAAGGCCCAAAAATAGGGACCATTTTTAAATATTGTTCTTACAAACTTAGAAAGTTGATAGAACAGGTTTTCCATTAGCATGAATTTTCTGAAGGTTATAAAGTCTGAAACTCAAATGTATACCATTATCTTTAATGAGTTGCCACTAATTTGCCAGAAAACCACAATTTTATGAAAAACGAACCAAAAATAGGAGGTAAAAATCTGTACAGTTGAGAGGTAGAGTGACCTGATTTTTATACAGTTGTACAGAACAGTAAGCAATGACTCCAATCAGAAAGTCTCAAAGATAGATACAGTTTAACTCATTTATTATCAACTTAGCAATGGCACTGCTCTACATCCCCACCATTTCAGAGATTTTTAGATAAGTTTAAAAACAGAAGCCAAATACAAACATCTTGTGAACAGTAATTACAATCACCAGTGATGTTCTGTAAAATCTCATTCTAATAGTAATAAAAACGTCAACAACAAAGTATTTTTCTCTACTATTCAAAAAATTCCAAATTTATATTTTTCTCTAAAATATGGTTTGAGGTAGCTGTACTCTTGCAAATGGTTGTACCACCATATTTTCCCCAAGGTAGTTAAGGGACATTAACCCTAGGCTCAAGCCCCCCACCCCTGTGCAGACTTGACAGCACTGGTTGAATCAGGCAAGGATCAGAAGCAGATCTGCACACCCTGTTAACTTGGCTGCAGAGTGTATTAAGACGCTTCATTATGGTGATGATTAGTGCAGGGAAATTTCAGTTATTGGTATCCAACTTCCTTAAAGCGAGTACAGCTGCCTCCACTCACCTAACTGTATGAATACAGAGGGGTCTTAGGAAAACTTTCCAATGGGAAATCATTTAATACTCTCCAGCTGTCCTCAAGACACTACTATCTGTGCCTCAGTTGTAAGGCACAGTGACCTATTGCTTTTTTATCTGCTCTGTCCCATGTCTGCTACTTGTATCTCACTCCTAACTCCCTGTATGTTTCCACATCTGGGTTGGCCTTGTTCTATTCCCTTTAGGACCTTCATGCATCTATTTCCTAGAATTGTCCTGTTCTGTATCTGGTTAATATTATCTTTATTATTTTTTGCTTTAATACTATCCATCTTTTTCCGGTTAAGATTTTAATACTACCACTACTACTGCTATTTCCTAGTCTAGTAAGACATTTTACTTGCCTTTTGCTGAATGCTGACCGATTGTTTTCATGCAAGAAATGAAAGTTATATACTTACCACAACAATAGATCTGTGTTGTCTGCCTCTGGTTGCCTATGGGATTATTGGACCAGACTTGGATCTGGTGCTGGCCAATTCCACAATACTTCAGCTTGCCAGACTCTACCCCCTTACCCACAATTCCCTAGAGGATACATCAGATCCAGTGTGCCCCTTCTCAATCTAACGCCAAGGTAAAACCCCCACATAAAGGAGGAGGATGAAGGACTCCAAGAGAAGGAAGCAATAAACCTCTCCCACTTGGTCATCCGAAGACCAGAGATTCACCATACTGGTAGCGGTTGCAGGCGGGGGAGGTTGAACCAGACTGAGACTGACAACACAGATCTAATCATTATGGTAAGTACATCCCCAATGTGGTCTTCTCGGTCTGGCTTCAACCTATGGGACAGAGTCCCCAGTCAAACAACATCCCTGGGAGGATCTCGTACATATTCCACAATACAGTGGAGCCAAAAAAAGGCCTGGATCTACCCTGAATGTCCAGTTTGTAGTGAGATACAAAGGTGTGAGAGCCTACACTAGTCGGTACTGAAGTGGCCATGACTCTGGTACACTGACCTTTAGGTTTACCACACAAAGTCTTACCTCTCAAGAGGTAAGCAAAGCAAATAGATTATCCAAGTGGTTGCTAGATTGTAACTTTAGAAACTGGTCTACCCAATTCGGAAAAGGAAACAGTTTGACAAATCAAAACTTTTTAGAAAATCCAAAGTAAAATCTCAATTTCCTATACACATCAAAACAATGCTGCAAGTATTCACCCTTGTTCAACAAGTAGATAAGAAATACAAGCAGTTGAACACACCGATTGTGACAAGGAAAAGTCTCTCTTTGTGGAACACCAGCTTTAGAGGAATAGTAGATACAGCTTGTAGCTCCAACACTCTTAGCAAAGTAACAGCTACCAGAAATAAAAAAAAGTTTTCCAACGATAAAGACTTTAGAAATGAAGTAGCAAAAGGCTCAACAAGAGGGCCTGCAAGGACTTGCAACACGAAATGTAAATCCCAAGGAGGGACAGAGTCCCAAACAGGAGGGCACAAAAGAAATGTACCTTTGAGAACTGTTTTGGAAATTTTCAGTGCAGTCAAAGGAATGTTGTCCCTGCCAACATGACAATTAGACATGGCTGCCAACTGCACTTTAAATTCATACAATAACTAGAGCCAGCCCTAAACAAATCAGCGAGGGAATCTAAAAGTCTAAGGGAGAAGAAAAAGGATCACCCCCCCCCCCCCCGACAGTCCACCCAAAATAGCAAAGTGCTTCCATTTATCTGAAGACTGATGAACAACTTCTGGGAAAAGGACAAAATATGCACAACTCTAATAGCTTGGGATTTATGGCCAGCAAGAAAGGGGAGAAACTAAGCAGTTAACTTGAGGGACTGAGATATTGGGTGGATCCAGGCCCAATGGATAAGAAATGAGATTCAGACTGGGATCTAGAATCCAAAGTAGATATCTCAGAAGAGGCCACAGAAAGGGGAACCACACCTGATTAGGCCAAAAGGGAGCAAGAAGGATTACTGTCACTCTGCAATGGGTTTCCTTCTGAAGAAATTTGACTATTGGGGGAAACTGGAGGATATGCGTATAGGAAACCCAGAGGCCAAGAATATAGAAAAACATCTCTGGGTGACTGTCCCTTAAGAGGAACTAAGGCATAATAGCTGTTGCATTTGATGTTCGAGGCAGAAGCAAAGATGTCACAACACAGAGTGCCCCAGTGCCGAAAAATCGGAGCTTCTACTCTTGGAGTCAGAGACCACTCATGAGGACGAATATTCCTGCTCAGACTGTCTGCCAGAATGTTGGACTTTCCCGGGAAGTGTGTTGCAATCAAACTGCCGAGATGAGATCGCCCATTGTCATAGTCTCTTGACACAGAGGATAAGAACGTGTTCCCCCTGTTTGATCAAATACCAAACAATGGACATACTGTCTGTTTGGATCTAAATCACACTCCTGGGGAGGACATACTGGAATGCATGCAACGTAAGGCCCGCCCTCATCTCCAGACTACTGATGTGAACATTTGCCTCTGTGGAAGACCAGGACATATGAATGGTCTTCCCTTTGAAATTTCATCCCATCCAAGAAAGGAGGCTCCTATGGTAACCATGGCCAATGGATGGGGAAGGAAAAACAGTCTTCTGCTGGTCACCAAAGATGACTAACCACCACCGAATCTGATCACAGCAAACTTTTGTCAACTTTATGGGAAAGTCCACTGGACAAGTCAAATAGGATGACTGCACTGCAAAGAATACACTGCATAGCCCTCATGTGGCACCTTGCTGAGACCAACCTTGCAGAAGCTGTCTTGTGGCCCAGTCTCACCTAAGGAAGCAATGATACTGCCCGAGCCTGACGGCCAATTACTCTGGACCTCAAGAGTTTGGCAGTTTGTGAAATGATATCCAAGTGGCAGCCTATGAATTCCAGTGTCTGGACAGAGAGCAGACTTGACTTTTGATAAGTGACAGTTATCTCCAGAATAACCACACAACTGCAGCAAGGTATCCCTGGCTGCAATTAGACACACTCTCATGGGGACAGTGAGGAGCCAATCAGCTAAGAAAACACTTGAAATCCCTGCAGTTGCAGCCAAGCTGCCACCACTGGCCATACACTTGGTCACCCAGGAGGTGGTGGTGAAACTGAATGGCAGGGCTCTGAATTGATAATGACTGGCTTCAGGCTGGAAGTGCAGGAACCTTCTGGAATGTCTGTCTTGATATGATGGCAGGCATCCTAGAGATCTATCACATTTAATCATACTTTCTCAGCAAAGGTGGAAAGACTGCACATTGACCATCTAGAATTTGGTCTGTTTTACAAAGGGATTCAATTCACTCAAATCCAAAATCGTAAAGTTCCATTTTCTTTTTGACACCAAAAAGAACTTAAGTTGACCATGGATCCTTATTGGTCTGGCAGGACTTCTTGGAGAACTCAATTTGCCAGTAGCTTCTGAATTTCTACCACTGCCTGTTGTTTCTGATGGGGTGGAATGCAAGTTTGTGAATGAAATTTAGTATTTTCAAAAATGGACTGGTAGAGCATCTGGACAGGACAACACCAATGTTTCCCAAAATTCTGGGTGAAGAGTCAAGCGACTTCCAACTGCCTCCAGAACAGCCAGGCGACCCCTCAAGATCGCTGGACAGGCCCTCTGAGAAAGGTCCACAAAAGCCCTGGTTCTGCAGACTACCCCTGTCCCAAGAGCGGTGTCTATAAATAAGAAGTTATGTACCTACCATAACGTTCCATGTTAGTTGTCTTCTCTCGCCTTCTTTCTTGCTTGATGGGTTCGGAGCCGATCCCTCGGCTCCGACTCGGCACTTGCTAAGCTCGAGAGTCACTTTTACCAGCTCGAGGCAGCCCCATATCCCATGATGCAAGGCGGTAAGTACCCAGATCTCGTTTGATGACAAAGGGCAATAGCACCAAGCATAACATACTTCCCAAAGGAAGAAAGAAAACTAACAGATGGAAGAAGGACCAGGTCTGAATGGTCTTCAGCATAACAGTTTCTTATAACAAGGTCTGTCCAGGCCAGGGGGAAGGAGGGAGGGTCGCAAGAAAGAAGGCGAGAGAAGACAACTAACATGGAACGTTATGGTAGGTACATAACTTCTTAATGTTAAGTTGTCAATCTCGCCTTCATTCTTGCTTGATGGGACCGTCCTAGCACCTCTATCCTGGGTGGCTCACTGGAACAAACTCTTGAGGACTGTAGAGCCAAAACTGGCTCTGTCCCTGGAGGCCAAGTCCAATTTGTAATGGGAAACAAAAGTGTGAGGAGTGGCCCAAGTGGCCGCTGCACAAATAGTGTCTAAAGGAAGTCTAGCTTGAAAAGCTGTAGAAGTAGCTAAGCTCTTAGTTGAATGTGCTTTAGGTTTTGAGCACAGCTGTTTTCCCTGAGCAGATAAATTTCAGAGATGACCAAGAAAGCCATCTAGACAAAGTCACTTTAGAAACAGGAAGGCCTTTTTATTATCCGCATAGGAAACAAAAGTTGATCAGATTTTCTAAATTTTTTGTTCTGTCCAAATAATATCTAAGTTGACGGTGGACATCAAGATAATGTAGCTTTTGTTCAGCTCTATCTGAATAGTTAGGAAAAATACAGGAGATCAATGGATTGATTTAAATTGTTCTTTGAAGCGACCTTAGGCAAAAAGGTTGGGTTAGTTCTCAAAGATACTCTGTCTTTGTGAAAAACCAAATAGGGGGGTCGAACCGAAAGAGCATGAAGTTCAGACACCCTCCTGGCCGATGTAATAGCCACTAGGAATAAAGTTTTCCAAGAAAGATATTTCAGGGAACAAGAAGCAGCTGGCTCGAAGGGGGGAAGAATCAAGGATGTCAGCACTAAATTTAGATCCCACTGAGGAGGAGGATTCCTGATTGGAGGCTTTAGCAGGAAAATTCCTTTCAAGAAGGCCCTGCGGAGCCTATGGGACATAATATTATGATCTGCTATCCCGACATGAAAATTGGAAATAGCAGCCAATTGAACTCTGACTGTGGAAGAAGAGGAGCCTGCATGAAAAATCTCTGCTAAGAAGTCCAGGACTGCCTGAACAGGGGCAGTAAAAGGATCAATATTCTTGGCCTTAGCCCAATAAGAGAAACGTTTCCATTTGCTTGTATAAATCCTCCTGGTAGAGGATTTTAGTGAAGCTACTATGATGTCTCTAACTGGGTTAGAGATCAAAGGAAGCCTGGCTAAGGAAGGAAGTGGAGCAACCATGCTGTGAGGTTGAGAGAAGGGATTGACCGGTGCAGCTGACCCGATTGGTGAATCAGAAGATCTGGCACTGGGTCCAGATGCCACGGCTGCACCAAAAGGTGATGATGGAGGAACGGAACCAAACTTGTCGAGGCCAGTAAGGGGCAATGAGAATCAATTTGGCTCTCAAAGCGGTAGCTTTCTGGATAACCTGAGGGATCAGAGGAAATGGAGGAAGGCATAAAGAAGTCCCTGGGGCCAATCCTGGGTCAGAGCGTCTCTGGGGGATGGCCTGATAGAGGGAAGAGGCAGAAGAAGTCTGGACATTTGCTGTTTTGGGGAGTAGCAAAAGATCGCAACATGGACGACCCCATTCCAGAAAAATCTCTTCCGCTATAGATTGCTTGAGAGACCACTCGTGAGGCATGAGAATAGCTCTGCTCAATCTGTCCGCTACAATGTTGGTTTTCCCAGGGATATGCGTTGCTACCAGAAACCGATGAGAGGAGATCGCCCATTGCCATAGTCTGAGCGCTTCTCGACACAAGGGGTAGGACTTGGTTCCGCCCTGTTTGTTGATATACCAAACTACAGACATGTTGTCTGTGTGGACTGCAATTGTCCCTACGGGAAGAAAGTCGTTGAGGGCTTGCAACGTTAAAAGCACTGCTCTCATCTCCAGGACATTTATGTGCAGATGGTACTCGAACGGCTGCCACGTCCATGAACCATCCTGCCCTGATAATGACCCCCCCACCCGATCAGGGAGGCATCCGTGGTGACAGTGGCTATCGGGGATGGGGGTACAAAGTACCTGCCTTGGTGAACCTGAGGAGATGTGATCCACCAGGCAAGATGCTCTTTGCATATCTGTGTCACCAGAATCTGGTGACGCATTGGAAGTTGTTGGTATGACCATTGTGTGAACAGCATCCACTGAAGAAGGCGCATGTAGAATCGAGCCAGGAAGAAGAGTAATGGCCGCAGCCATGAGACCTAATACCTTTAGAACCATTCTGGCCTGTACTTTCTTGTTGGCCAGAATGATCCTGACATGACTCTGAATGTCTGAAACTCTTTGATCTGTAAGGGTAGCTGACATCCGAACAGTGTTTAAGTTTGCGCCTATGAAGGTAATAGACTGGCAGGGCAATAAGGATGACTTTTCGAAGTTGATCGAGATGCCCAAATGAGAACAAAGGTTTATTGTGTAATCCCTGGCTTGTATAAGCTGATGCCTGGTGGTGGCTGACAGGAGCCAGTCGTCGAGATACGGAAACACCTGGAATCCTTGACGTCTCAGGTGAGCCGTGACCACTGCCATGCATTTGGTGAACACTCTGGGGGCTGTAGTGAGACCAAAGGGCAGGGCTCTGAACTGGAAATGACTGGACCCCAGCCGAAAGCGGAAAAATCTCCTGGAGCGTCTGTGAATTTTGATGTGATAGTACGCATCCTGAAGATCTATTGAGCACATCCAGTTGTCCTTCTGTAAGAAGGGCAGAATTGACTGAAGAGTGACCATTCGGAATCTTGTCTTCCTGACAGACTTGTTGAGTCTGCTGAGATCCAATATTGGTCTCCAGTCTCCCGTCTTTTTGGGGACCAAAAAGAACCTTGAGTAGATTCCGGGCTCTGAATGGTCTGTTGTAACTGGCTGAATGGCTCTTTTTTGCAGTAGTTTTGAGACTTCTAACTCTGCAATTTCCCTTAGACCGGGTGGTACATCTGGAAGGGAATTTGAGGGGAAGGGACTTTCCTCGAAAGGAAATATGTAACCCTTGGATATGATCGACTGTACCCATCTGTCTTGAGTGAGGGAATGCCAGGCTTCTGGGTACAGTGATAATCTTCCCCCGACTGCCTCCAAGGAGGGACAGCCGGGCAACATCTCAGGGATGCTGAAAGGGCTTGTCAGAGAGAGGCTCTCTGTTTCCCTGGTTTTTCGGACCCCTCTGCCTCTAGAGCGTCTGTTGTTGTTACCCCCTCTGCCTCTAGAGGTAAACTGACCACGTGAATCTGGCGTGACTCCTTGGGATTTACGGAACCACATTTTCCCACCTTTCTGTCCTTTGGGATAAGGTCTAGATGGGGTGGAAAAACGGACTCCTACAGCAGAAAGAGTCTTGCCGTCCTGTTCGCACCTGGTCAAAGTTTCCTTCACCTGAGGGCCAAACAAAGCTGACCCATCAAAGGGAGAATTTGTGAAGGACGCCTTAAAGGGATCCGCAAAATCACATAGCCGCATCCAGGCTTGGCGTCTAAGAGCCACACCTGTACCTGCGGCTCTACTCGCTCCATCAGCAGCATAAGATATTAGCTGCATGGAGGAGTTTGCAATGGAATTAAGGGTTCCTAGCTGCGAAGCAAATTTTTCTTGAGCCCCTGCAGCTGTAGGATCCTGTACTACTTCACCCAGCTCCTTAAGGATATCCCTCTGGAGTCTGGTGAAGTGACATAGGTAATTCAGCGAACGCATAGCAAAGGTCGCTGAGGAAAACATCCGCTTACCGTACCTATCCATGGTCCTAGAGTCCTTATTAGGAGGATGGACAGGTACGGAAGGATCTGCAAGTTCCTTCTTGGTGGCCGCAGCCACCACCATGGCATCAGCGGGACACCCTTAGTGAGGAATTGCTTGTCACACGGGCAGTGATAAATTTTGAAGGCCTCCTAGGGACTGGCTCTACAGAGTCAGGAGCTGCCCACGCCTTCGTGCAATAACCTGCATAAGGGGTCGAAAGGCGGAGACACCCAGGAGGTGGAGGGCCGAGATCCAGACGCCTCTAGGTATACTGACTCATCCTCAGAGGGATTGTTGGTGGGCCAGTTTCCCCTCTGTTTAAGGAGTTCTAGGATGTCTGAGAAGGAGACATCCTCAGACGGGGATCTAGGGGATCCCTCTGACTCATCAAAGTCAGTATCCGCAGTGACAGACTCGGGGGAGTCTACATGTTTCCTCTTACAAGTCCTCTTCCTAGGAGGATCTCCCGAAACATCAGGAGAATCCTCGGAAGAGGGGGAAATTCCCAATGGGGAAACCTGAGGCGGAGGATCTCTGGGTCCTGTAGCAAGAGAAGTGGCAGAGATGTCAACAGGTACTATAGAGGGAGGAGCTACGGGAACAGACTGCTGACTGATACCAGTGGCCAGCACACTCATCACCTCGAATGCTCCCCTCCCAGGCAGGTCCGAGAGAACCCGTTCCGAAGAACTAGGAACTCCAGGGACCACCGAAGGGAAGTCTCCGAGGCAGATGTCGGAGCCGAGCTCACCAAGGCCGAGGCTCCAAGGGAAGAGCGGGTTCGGACAAGGGTCCGATGCCACTCACCCCTCGGAGGAGACCCTGGAAGCCCGACCACGAATCCCTCTAAGGAAGGTCTCAAGAGGAGATAAGAGTAGAGGCTGAAGGAACAGAAGGGGGTATCCGTCCTCCAGCCGTAGCAGTAACCATTCCCGAAGACCCAACTCCAAGCTCTGGGGTAGAGTTGAAGGAGGAACTGTAATGGGTGTGGACCAACAGTCGTCTGTTGAGACGGACTATGTAACATTTGGGCCAGTACCTGTGACTTAAGTAATCTGCTGACCACTCTCTCTAGGTCATGGTCTGAAAGTCTGGATGACCTTGAAGATCGGCTCCGATGGCTCCGTTCGAAGGAGAGGTGAAGCCGAGCCGAAAGTATCGGCTCCAAGGAAGGAGACCTCGACCTCTTCCTGGAATGAGCCATCGGAACCGATACTATAGATCCTGTCGGAGCCGAGGACTTATCGGAGCCGACAGGAAGCTCGATGCATCGGCTCCAGCCGAGCCGATACAGCCACAAAAGTAGCGGTGTCGGAGCCGATCGGAGCCGACACCGATGCCTGTGCCACATGGTGGTCGGAACCGATCGAGCCGACACGAAGTGGTCGATGCAGAATCGGCACCGATAGCCATCGGTGCGAAGGCTTTGTTAAGCCAGAATCGGCTCCAGCCGAGCCGATCTCGACTCGAGCAGTCGGAGCCCGATCTGAACGAGTCGCAGCCGAGGCTGCAGGCTTAGACACAGAAGCCTGGGCCTTGGAAGATTTGGCTGATTTTGATGGAGCCGACTTAGCCGGAGAGCCCTCCGGCAAGAAGGCCCCTAAGTATCAGCTTATTCCTTTCCTGCAGGACTCTCTGGCTGAAGGAATGACAAATAGCACAGGAGTCCTGCAGGTGAAGAGGCCCCAGGCAATACAGGCAAGAAGTGTGACCGTCTGTCAGAGACATCTTCTGACAGCACGAGTCACACTTCTTAAAACCTGAGACCCTCTCCTTTGACATGGTGCTTCACAAAACACACACACACACCAGACAAAAAATTAAATTAAATAAAATACCAAAAAGGTATTCCTATAAACAAACACACACACACCCTAACAGGGAGGGGATGGGATGGGTAAAGTTTGACTAAAAAAAATTAGGAGAGACAGGGATTTTCTGTCAGAAAATCTAAATAATTAACTTATAACTAACAATTAAAGTTTTTTTAACAAAAAGGGGCTTAAATATCAATAAAGTGAATCACTTACCAGGAGCTGGTAAAAGGAGGACCTCATAAGCGAAGCGGCAAACGAGATCTGGATACTTACCGCCTTGCATCATGGGATATGGGGCTGCCTCGAGCTGGTAAAAGTGACTCTCGAGCTTAGCAAGTGCCGAGTCGGAGCCGAGGGATCGGCTCCGAACCCATCAAGCAAGAATGAAGGCGAGATTGACAACTTAACATTGGACCTTTACTTGCAAAAAAAGAACCATCAGGTGCTCCAGATCCGAAACTATGAGACTGCCCATTAACCACAATGACCAAAAAGATGAAGTCAATGACAGGGGCTTAGAGGTTCATTTAAGTGGCAAAGAACCCACCAGTTGGAGTCTAGGCAGACAGACCCTGTCCCAGGGCAGGGAAGAGGAGAAATCCAGTGAAACCTCTGATGGAAGAAAGAATGGGGAAGCTACCGGACCTAAATGAGCCAGTTTTACCAAGAAGGTACTGGGCACACTGACTGCTGGACAGGAAGCCTTACTCAAAGTTAGCAATCAGCACCAAGGTGTTGGAGCCCAAAGGTCAGACTCAACATCCGTCTCAATAATAGTCTCACACACACACACACACACACACACACACACACACACACACACACACACACACAATTATGCAAACTTTATATACTTGATCTTCATAACAATACAACTACCTCACTTTCACTATCCCTGCCCTCACTTGCATTCTGCTCCTTATAACTCTGACCAACTTCAAATATTACTAGTGCTGCTCCATTTTGTTTCACATTACTACATAATTGGAGCCAATTAGAAATCACTATCTTCTTGACTCATTTCCCTTTTGATATATTTATTGGATTTACCTAGATAATACATCTGGGCAAAAAGCTTTTCAGTAGAGGCCTAGGGAGAAAAAGATTCAGAAAATTATAGCATTACATAAAAACATATTAAACAGAGGTATACAAGTAATCAAAAATATTCAACATTTAAACATATCATTAATTAATAGTAGCATAACCTAAAGAGGTATGAAATGCATTTGTAAAATGCACACCCTTGATCTTTACTCTCCTCTATAACCCACAAAATTTCAAGACATGTTTCTCCTAACATCTTGCCTCGGTCTACTGCCAATCACATCCTAACTAATAAGCTATCACCATTTACTTTCACATGTATACACACATCTTCTGCAATTTACCAAGCATACTATGTAATTAACAGTCGATATTGTGATGGGTCCCTACTCCGGGCCAGCAATCACGGAAACCAGATCCTCACCACGAACTCTGGTGAGGGACGGTCACCAAGAGCAATGATGGTTTCACGCACTATTTACAGATGCAGTTCCCTGCACCAAGCAACCTCCATACCGACCACTTTGGAGCTCTATGTCCCTGTTCCCAGTAGCGCACACACACACGGGAAAAGCTGGCACAGATTTACTCTACTCTGAGGTAATCACTCTGCCACCAGTCAGCTATCCTAAGGCTCTTACAAAGGGTACCCAATTATACTGTGTAAAATTAATACCAATATAAATGGTAGTGTGTGACCAAAGCAGCAAAGCTTTCAGGAGCAACCAAAGTGTCACTAAAACAAGCATAAGTACTCGCAAGATGTTAAAAAGTATTCGCTAAAGGTCCAGCCAGAATGAAAGGTATTAAAATATTTAATTATAAATAATAAAACAGAAAACAGGAGAAAACTGAATACAATAAACAGAGTTTCAACCACAGAGATATTAAAAAATAATACAGTTGGATAATTTCTCACAGATGCAAAAAACAATACTAAACTATTCTCATTAAATGCACCTGACTGGCTAAAGAATTACTGTTCCCCGACTACTTACTAAATCAAAGCAAGATGATGTGTGCAGAGTGTCTTACCACAGCAAAAGCTAGATGTCATCGCTCTCTGTCTGTGTGGATGTGTGAGATATATATCCTGTCAGAAATATTTCAGGTTCAAAAGTGCTGCTGTGAGAGTTCCAAAGAAACCAGATGCTGGTTACAGGATGACATCACTTCTTGTCACTTAACTCTGGTACAATACACACACACACACACACACACACACACACACACACAGCTTTGCTAAGATCTGTGGCAGCATCTGAAAGCTGAAACAATTTCAGACTTTCCACCCTTCCAGGGTTCTTTGATAAACACACACATTCAATCAGTTCAACAATACAACTTAATATACATGGATAAATTCATTCTTTCCAGCAAGACTACTGTTGATGCATTTTTAACACAAGAAACTTTGCAAATTGATTTGTACAGATGTTTGAGTTATGTTATTTGACTATCACACAATTTTAAAATTCTTTACAAAAACTGCAGCTAGCTATAATGGCATATGTACAAATATACTGCCCTACTCTCCCTGGCACAGATGGCACTACCTCATATCACATCTCTCCCCCGCTTTGAAAACTCGATAGTTTTTCCAAGTGACCCTGGAAAAATGTTGCTTTCGGGAGCCCATCTGCACTGGCATTGCTAACCCCACCTGCACTGGCATTGCTGACCCCACTATGGTGCTGCACTGTGTTGTCATATGCCTGCAACCCTAGGCTCCACCTTAACTTGGCATTTTGCTGTCTGGCTTGATGTAGCCATGTTAAGAGATTGTGGTCTGTAACCACAGTGAATTTCCTTTCATACACAGAGCTGAAGTTACTGCAGTGCCCATACTATAGCTAGATATTCTTCATCTACAGCTGCGTAACATTTCAACCAGGGTTGAAGTCTATGGCTGACATACAAAGTACAGTTGTGTACCTACCATAAATGTAGATGTTAGAGTGTGTATTCACTGTTGCAGTCATTACTCTTGGGTTATCCTGCTGGCAGGCTACCCACAGTCGACCTGAATTCCAAAGTCTAGGTCCAGCGTCGGTTGCTGTCGCCTCCTCCCTGACGTTAGTGCGCCAGGGGTATAAAAGACGCAGCAGACACCATTTTCTTCAGTTTTTCTTGCCCCAGATGTCAGGTGCCCCCAAATAGGTAGGCTGAAAGGTATGCCAATAAAGCATGCATGCACAAAAATAAACATTTCCCTCATCTACAAGCAAATACACCACATAGGTTGTATAAAATAGAGAAGTACAGATAAGTCCCAGCAAAGAAAAGGGGGATGGTGGGTGGGTAACCTGGACTGCAACAGTGAAATACACTCGAACATCTACATTTATGGTAGGTACACAACTGTACTATGTTCATCATGTTTCACTGTTGCAGTCATTACTCTTTGGTTGAATCCCAAAGCTGAGGATGGGTGGCTGTGCTAAATAGGATTAGGAGAGGCTATGAGGCCCTGCAGAACTGCAGTGGCGAAGCCTGCTCCAGATTTAGAGTAAAGAGGTAAGTGGTAGTGCTTTGTAAAAGTGTGCACTGAACTCCAAGTTGCAGCCTCCAAGATGTCTTTGGTTGGTACTCCTCTGAGGAAGGCTGCTGAAGTGGCTGCTGCTCTGGTAGAATGAGGCCTAATGTCCTTAGGCACTGATTTGCCATGCTGAGAATAGCAGAAATGGATGGGATGCAATGGCCTATCCATTTAGATAGGGTCTGTTTTGAGATGGCATTTCCTTGTGATCCTGAAGCATATGACACTAAACGTTGCTCAGTCTTCCTGAAAGCTTTAGTTCTGTCCAAGTAGAAGCGTAGCTGTCATGTCCAAAGAATGCAGAATTTTCTCACCCTTGTTCTGTGGGTTTGGATAAAAGGTAGGCAAGTTAATGATTTGGTTGAGGGCCACACTGGACAGCACCTTAGGCATAAATGTTGGGTTTGTCCTCAGAGAAACCCTGCCTGGATGAAAAATGATAAAAAGGTTCCAGAGCCATGCGTGCTTGTAACTCAGAGACTCGTCTTGCAGAGGTTATTGCTAGGAGCAGAGCAGTTTTCCAGGATAAGAATTTTATATCCGCTGTTGAAGCTGGCTCAAAAGGAGTCAGAGTGAGTTTTTCCCAGACATAATTTAGGTCCCATGCGGGAATTGGTGCCCTCCTTGTTGGCCTGATGTTTTTGGCCCCTCTGAGGTACTGCCTTATTAAAGGATGAGAAAAGATAGGTGGTTCCGTATTGTAATGGGCTGAAATGGCAGAGGCATGAATCTTAACTGATGAGAAAGAAAGGCCTTTGTCCAGCATCTCAGTTAAGTATTGTAAAATCTGAGGGATATTTGGTACATGTGTCAATGCCTTGTTCTTGGTTCTAAGCACAGAATCTCTTCCATTTTTCTGCATAAGATTTTCTGGTACTGGGCCCCCTGGCCTCCAAGATAACATCCATAACAGCTTTAGAAAGAGGGTTGTTCTGAATGGCTACAGTATCCGCCATGCTGCCAGATTTAAGGTCCTGAGTTGGCTGTGCAGGATCCGATTGTTTTGTTGGGTCAGCAACTGAGAAGTTTGAGGCAATATCCATGCTGGACCTTGAGACAAGCTCTTTAAGATTGGGTACCAGTGCTGGCATGGCCAGTCTGATGCAATTAGTATCATTTTTGGCTTCTCTTGTCTGACCTTTAGGAGTACCCTGGGAAGGAGAGGCAGTGGAGGAAAGGCATATACTGTTTGATTTTTCCAGCTGAAGGACAGGGCGTCCACTCTCCATGCTTGCTTGTGATAAATCCGTGTGCCAAATCTCTGTAATTGGCAGTTGTGAGGGGAGGCAACTAGATCTATGTCTGGGCGTCCCCATTTCCTTGTTATCATGCTGAAGACTTGTGGATCCATGAGGTTTCTGCTTAGTTCGTCTGCCAGAGTATTTGTTTTTCCTGGCAGGAATTGTGCTTTCAGGTGAACTTGATAAGTCAATGCTGTGTCCCATAAGGTCATTGCTTGTCTGCAGAGGGGGTAGGAATGTGTACCTCCCTGCTTGTTTATGTACCACATGACCATAGTATTGTCTGTCTTTATCAGTAGCTGTCCTGGATGAAGTAGATCCTTGAAAGCTGTCAGGGCATTCTGAACAGCTAGCACCTCTTTTTGATTGATGTGAAGATGCATCTGGCTTGCAGGCCATGTGCCCCGAATACATTTTCCTGCCATATGGGCCCCCCAGGCATAATCTGATGCATCCGTTGTCAGTGTCTGGCTGGCTGTGGGTAAAGTGAATGGCAGACCCTTGTTGTGTTGACAGGCCTCTGCCCACCATCGAAACTCCTGTTGCAGACAGGAAATGAGGGTAATTACTGTATCCAGGCTGTGGCAATGCAGAGTCCAAACACTTTTTAGATACCATTGTAGTTTCCTCATATGCAGTCTGGCATATGGAATTAGTAGAATGCAGGATGCCATGAAACCCAAGGCCTGCAGGATTTTCCTTGCAGATAACTGTGTTTTTGTTGCCAATTTTTTGAAGTAATAAGTCAGTTGCTTTTGTTTGTCTGGCGTGAGATAAGCCATCTGGGCAGTTGTATTTAAGCTTGCACCCAGGAATATTATCTCTTGAGAAGGTACTAGTTTTGATTTATTTTCGTTTACTGTGTACCCTAGGCAAATTAGTAATCTTTTTACAAACGCCAGATGCTTTAGAAGAATGTCTTTGTTCTCTGCTTGAATAAGGCAGTCGTCCAAGTAGGGGTATATTTGAATTCCTCTTTGCCTGCAGAATGCAATTACTGGTGCCAGGCATTTTGTGAAGACCCTGGGCGCAGTAGATAAACCAAAGGGCAGTGGAGAGAATTGGTAGTGCATTGATCCAGCTATGAATCTGAGGTATCTTCTGCAGAATTTTCTGATTGGGACATGCAGGTATGCCTCTTTTAGGTCCAAAGTTACGAGCCAAGCCCTCTTGCCCAGCATGGGCAGTAGCTGCTGTAGAGTTATCTTGAATTTTGGAACTTCCCGAAACGTGATTAGTATAGACAGGTCCAGTATTGGTCTCCAGGTTTTGTCCTTTCTGGGTACCAAGAAAAGTCTGGAGTAAAATCCTTGCCCCTGCTCTTGTTGTGGTACTTGTTGAATGGCCCTCATGTCCATGAAGGCTGAAATTTGCTTTTGTGCCTCTCTCCATTGATTGTGTGGCAGGTCTGGCATACCTTTTGCCCTTGGTAGGGTGTGAAAATGGAACCTGTCGCCTTGGGACACTATGTTCAAGACCCATTTGTCTTGGGTAACCTTTTGCCAATTTGATGAAAAAAGTGCTAGTTTTCCCCCTAAGGGGGCTGCCAAAAGGAAAGTGCTTAGATCTGGCAGAGGAAAGTCATTGTGACTGTTTCCTGTAAGGTTGTGATTTGTCATCTCCACTTTTGGAGGTAGGAGCACCCCATTGTTTAGGCCTGTATGAGCCTTGGGGCTGAGATCTGACTGGGACGTCTGTATCTGCCTCTTTGTGGTTTGTCTGACACTGGAAAGGACCAATTTTTAGAAGGCCAGTTCCTGCTAAACCTGGGTGGCTGTACCTGTGAGAAATCCTTAACTGTCTGCATGGATTTCGCTTTATCCTCCACTTTCTTCAACACCTCTTCTGCTTTAGTACCAAACAGTATCATGATGTAATGGGGCATCTAATAATTTTGCTTTAACATGATCAGGCAGATTTTGTTCCTTTAACCAAGCATGCCTTCTAATAACAGAACCTGTAACAGCAGCCCTGCAAGAAGGCCTCCAGTGAATCATAACCACATTGCAAAGTATGCTTTCCCACTTGTTCAGCTGCATGCAATAAATCCTGCAATTCCTTGTTCTCTGAACATTCAGTATTTGTCAACATTTTCTGTTTAAGCAGTGACATTAAATATTGCTGATATTTAAGCATATGACATTGACAATTTAAAGCTCTTACAGCCAAGGTAGCAGAAGTGTAAACATTTTTCCACCATCTGTCCAGTGCCCTAGAATCCCTATCAGAGGGGAGAGGTTTTTTTGCAGTGGAAGCTTTGACCCCTTTGGGACCCTGAGATATAGTTTCTAGGTCAGCAGCGGGGTTCTTATATAGAACTTTATGAGAATCCGGGACCCGGTAGTATCTGTCTGGTTTAGCAGGTACAGGGGGTAAAGAGTCAGGGGACAGGCCGGACTCTGAAAATACATCATCTACAATATCTAGAACAGGTGGAATAACAAGGGGCCTGTGCTGTGGAAGTAACAGAAAGTCTGAGCCTTTTCTTAGATTCAGGGTAATCCTGGCTCTCCCAGTGGAAATGTTCCCTCATGGTATGCAGGGTTTCCCCAAAAAAATAATCCTCAGGAGGAGAGGCTGAAGGAATGGATTCTTCAGCATCAGAGTTCTCATAGGGAGGCATAGAATAATCCTGTTCAAAAGAGGAATCAGAGGAAATAGACACCTGATCAGAAGAATCATATTCTGTCTCTTGCCTAGGCCTCTTATCAGGAGGGGGATGGGAACCCCTGATCAAAGTAATTAGGTCTTCGGCCATTTTAAGTATCTGTTTTTTTAGGCATGAAAGTCTGGGTAGGAGAATGCTGTACTTGTTTCTTTGTTTTTAGAGCTGCTTTAGTCTGTCTTTGAAGCTGAAGATGGTTTAACATACAACTATGCAGGTTTGAAAACACCCTCAGAAGCCGATGCCTGCTCAGCGTCTCCGGACCCATCTGAGGGAATGATTTTCCAAGTGTCCAGCACCTTGTGTATCCAGAGGCCCAGTCGTCTCCGCATGGGAGTCGGAAGTGGCCTGTGTCTCTGAGGTAGCGGGCGCCAGGGGCTGCGAAAGCGCCTCACTGAGAACCGGTGATTGGCCTAACGGAGGCCTCGACGTCGGTTTTGGACCTCGGATACCTATCCTTTTCCTTGTCCTTGCGTTTTTTTGTAAACTCCAGTCGGCTGTTCCGAAGGCATTATATAATTAAACCTTCGGCCAAAGTAATGAAATGCAAAACCGGCACTTAGTGTGTTGGTTAAATCTAGCACAAAACCGACAACTAGCAACGTTGTGATCAGGGCCTAGGCAAGGAATACAGTAAGAGAGAAAAAGTACAGTTTTGTACCTACCACAAATGTAGATGTCCGATAGATATGCAACTGCAGTCCTTACATATGGGTTGTCCTGCCTCAGGCAGCCCTTCGGTCAGCCGGATTCCAAAGTCTGGGTCCGGCGTCGGCTGATGTCGCCTCTTCCCCGACGTCAGAGCGACTGGGGTATAAAAGCATCAGTCGACGCCATCTTCTTCAGTGTTTCTTGCCCCAGATGCCAGGTGCCCTCCAAAGAAAGCTAAAATTAGAGACTGGATAAAAAATTCCAGACATGCACAACAGTAATAAACAGATACACCATAACAGGTTTCCCCAGCTAATTTGGAAAAGGGGAGTGGATCCAAAAAGGATAATTTACAGAGGGGTAGGAGGGAGGGAAAACCTGACTGCAGATGCATATCTATCGGACATCTACATTTATGGTAGGTACAAAACTGTACTATGTCCTTCAAGAATGCAACTGCAGTCCTTACATATGGGTTGAATACCATAGCCAAGCTGGGCGTGGTAGGATCTAAGATAAGGATGGTGTAGCTAAAATGCCCTGCAGGACTGCCGAAGCAAAGCCTGCTCGGGATCTGGAATATAAAGGCAGGTTGTAGTGTTTGGAAAATGTATGCACGGAGCTCCATGTAGCAGCTTCTAGAATGTCCTTTGTAGCCACCCCTCTTAAAAAGGCTGTGGAGGTGGCTATAGCTCTGGTGGAGTGTGGCCTTATATTGGCTGGCACACCTTTTCCATGGCAAGAGTAACAGAATCTGATGCAGTGTCCAATCCATTTTGAAATTGTTCGTTTGGAAATTACCTTTCCTTGTACTCCAGCAGCATAAGCTACAAATAGTTGGTCAGACTTTGTTGGCTTTTGTTCTGTCCAAGTAGTAGCACAATTGTCTGTGTATGTCCAAAGTGTGCAGCAGCTTTTCTCCTTTATTTTGAGGATTGGGAAAGAAGGTAGGCAAGTGAATTGCTTGATTTAGAGACACCCTGGATATCACTTTTGGCATGAATGAAGGATTGGTTCTTAAGGAAACTCCGTCCTGATGAAAAATGAGAAATGGAGGTACTGCCATGAGGGCCTGTATCTCTGAGACTCTTCTTGCTGAGGTAATTGCCAACAGGAAAACTGTTTTCCAGGAGAGAAATTGCAATTCTGAAGATGCTGCTGGCTCAAAAGGAGGGAGAGTTAATTTTTCCAACACGAAGTTGAGGTCCCATGCAGGCACTGGTGGTTTTCTGGGAGGTTTGATATTCTTAATCCCTCTTAGAAACAGGTGGATCACTGTTGTATTTTGCTGAAATTGCTGAAGCGTTCATTTTTATGGAAAAATATGAAAGGCCATTATGTAGCATTTCTGCCAAGTATTCTAGTATCTGTGGGATGCTCATTACTGATGCATCCTGACCATTGCTGGCATTCCAGATGCTGAATCTCTTCCATTTGGCTGAGTAAGTTTTTCTGGTGGAAGGTCTGCGTGCTTCCAGTAAGATCTCTTGAACTTTCTTGGAGAGAGAGATATGGGGAGAAGTCATGGAACCCTCCAAGCTGTCAGCTGTAATGTTTGCAGGTTGGGATGAGACGTCCTGTAATTGTGCTGAGTCAGAAGCAGAGGCCATTGAGGCAGGGGCCACGGCTTGGTGCGAGTTATGCTCCTTAGTAATGGATACCAGTGCTGTCTTGGCCAGTCTGGAGCTATCAAAATGCCTTTCAGTTGTTCTGCTTTGATCTTCAGTAACACCTTGGTCATTAATGGTAGAGGTGGGAATGCATAGATTGTTAGAGAGTTCCAGCTGAAGGAGAGAGCATCCATTCTCCAGGCTTGAGAATGGTGTGTCCTCGAGCAGAACTTCTTCAGATGATGATTGAGGTGCAAGGCAAAGAGGTCTATGTCCGGCCTCCCCCATGCATGAGTTATTTGTGAAAAAATGTCTGGATGCAACATCCATTCGTGCGGATCCAAGATGTTTCTGCTTAGACTGTCCGCCAGAACATTGCCCTTGCCTGGAACAAACTGGGATTGCAACTGTATGCTCAGTTTCAGGGCCTTTTCCCAAAGAGTCATTGTTAGCCTGCAGAGGGGGTAAGAATGAGTGCCTCCCTGTTTGTTTATGTACCACATAACAGTGGTGTTGCCTGTATTAGCAGTTGACCTTGCTGAAGAAATTTTTCGAAGGCCTCGATTGCATGAATCACAGCAAACATCTCTTTTTGATTGATGTGTAGATGCACTTCCCGGGTTGTCCATTGCCCTTGAATGCATCTGCCCTCCATGTGCACCCCCCATCCATGATCTGAGGCGTCTGTTGTAATGGTTTGGCTTGTTTGAGGTTTGTTGAAAGACATGCCTTTGTTTAGCTGACTTGCTTGTGCCCACCACAAAAATTCCTTTTGTAGACATGGAATGAGTGGAATAATTGCTTCTAAGTTGTGGCTGTGTTGAGACCATAAACTTTTTAGGTACCATTGTATTTTTCTCATGTGTAGTCTTGCCAGTGGAATCAGAAGAATGCAAGATGCCATGAAACCCAGAGCCTGCAGGATTTTCCTTGCAGTCATCTGGGTGAGCTTTGCTAGGCTTTTGAAATAATGTGGTAATTGTTCTTGTTTTTCTTCTGTGAGAAAAGCCATTTGTGAGTTTGTGTCCAGTTTGGCTCCTAGAAAAATTATTTGTTGGGATGGCAGTAGTCTTGATTTTTGAATGTTGACTGTGTATCCCAAAGCCTGTAGCAAGTGAATGACAGTTCAAGTTTCTTATCAAGGCTTGTTTGCTGTCCGCTTGTATAAGGCAGTCGTCCAGGTAAGGGTATATTTGTATCCCCTGGAGTCTGCAGTGTGCAATTACTGATGCCAGGCATTTCGTGAATACTCTGGGCGCAGTAGATAAGCCAAAAGGCAATGCTGAGAATTGATAATGCTCTGACCCTGCAAGAAATCGGAGGTATCTTCTGCAACTGTGTCTGATTGGGAAATGCAGGTATGCCTCCTTGAGGTCCAGAGTAACCAGCCAAGACCCCTTGCCCAGCATGGAAAGAAGTTGCTGTAATGTCAGCATTTTGAATTTTGGCACAATGAGAAAAGTGTTTAGAGCGGACAAGTCCAGTATAGGTCTCCATTGCTTTTCTTTTCTTGGAACAAGGAACAGTCTTGAGTAGAATCCCTGGCCTTGTTCCTGAGGAGGAACCTTTTCTATTGCCTTGATTTGTAGCAGCTTTGAAACCTGTATGAGTGCCTCTGCCCTTTGATTTTGTGGCAGGTTTGGCATGCCTTGTCTTGTTGGTAAGGTATGGAAGTGGAACCTGTAACCTTGGTCTATTATGTCCAGAATCCATTTGTCCTTTGTTAAAACGTGCCAATTTCTTGAAAATAAGGATAATTTTCCGCCTAAAGGTGCTTCTCTTTGAGCCTTGGTCGGCGGTGTCAAAGTCAAGTCATTGTGATTGTCCCTGTGGAGCAATAGAAGTCCCTGCCGCAGTTCTCTGATTAGTCGGTTGCCATTGGCGGCCCCTGTAGGAGCCTCGGTATCGCCCTCTACCTCGAGCACGCCTTTTTTTTCCCCTTTGGAACTTGTCAGTGTCTGGAAAGGACCAATTCTTCGAAGGCCAATTCCTGCTGAACCTTGGTGGCTGAACCTGGAGGAAATCTTTGACTGTTTGTACTGATTTAGCCTTTTCCTCAATTGATTTCAACACATCCTGAGCATTAGCACCAAATAGCTTGTGTTTTTCCAGAGGTGCATCTAGAAGCTTTACTTTAACATGATCTGGCAATGCCTGTTCTTTCAACCAAGCATGCCTACGAATAACAGCCCCTGTCATAGCTGCCCTACATGAAGCTTCCAATGCATCATAACCACACTGTAAAAAATGCTTGCTAACCTGCTGAGTATTATGAACCAAATCCTGCAAGACCTTTCTATCTAAAGGCGCAGGAGAGGCCAACTTTTTCTGCAAATCATCCATCAAGAAATCCTGATACTGAAACATATGAAAAAGACAGTTAAGAGCCCTCATGGCAAGGGTGGTTGAGGTATAAACTTTTTTGCCCCACCTCTCCAGGGACCTAGATTCCCTGTCAGCGGGCAAAGGATTTTTGGCCGTGGAAGTGGCCACTCCCTTGGGCCCCTGGGAAATAGTTTCTAGGTCAACAGAGTGGGCCTTAAAGAGATGTTTATGAGTTTCAGGAACCCTGTAATATCTGTCTGGCTTAACAGGAGCAGGAGGGAGAGAATCAGGAGAAGCACTCGAGTCTGAGTACACATCATCCAATACATCTAACACAGGTGGAATAGCTGGGGTAACTTAAGGAAAGTACGAAGCCTTTTCCTGGAGTCGGAGAAATCCTGGCCCTGCCACTGAAAATGCTCTCTCATAGAGTGGAGAATTTCCCCGAAGGAAATATCCTCAGGAGAAGAGGCAGAGGGAATAGATTCATCAGCATCAGAATCCTCGTAGGCCTGGAAGGATTCTTCCTGGGAATCTGAATGACCTGAGTCGCCAGAGGCTTCATCTAAGGAGAAGGTATCTGTCTGCTCAACCCTAGGCCTTTTGTCTGCAGGCGGCTGAGAACCCCTGTCTGGATGAGCCTGAGAGCCTCTGAGTAATGAAATAAGATCTGCAGCTAAAGTCAAGATCTGTTTATCGGAAGTGGGACCCTGAGAAAAAGATTTAGGAGGGAGAGACTTAGCCTGGTTGGCAGCCTTAACACGTGTGTAGGCCTTGATGGACATAAACACCGGAGGCCTAGCTGCCCCACGTGCAGGAGTAACTTTGTCCACCGGTATGGTGTCAGGTAAAACTTGGGTTACGGTTTCAGGAGGAAAATCAACAACCGGCACTGGGGAAGCCTCCGGGACCGAAGTGTGCAGTAAAGCGGTGTCGTTGGTCTGGAGCGGTTGAATTACCGGCTCCGAGGAGACCGATGCACTCGCGGTATGTTTTGGCGTGGTGTCGGTGGAAGTCGCGGGCCGAGAATGTCGGTCCCGGTCCTTCCGTTTTTTGGAAATAATTGATGTCGGTTGTTCCGACGGCATGATATAGGAGTAATTTTCCCCAAAAAAGTCTACAGCAAATTCTGCCCGGCGCCTGAGTGCGCTTATTGAAGCAAGCACAGGCCGCACAGGCCGAGACGTCGTGGTCTGGGCCAAGGCAGGGAAGGCAGTAAGAATGGAAGTCCTTATGAGGTATTTGTTTACCACAAGACAAACAGGTATTAACTTTTGCAGTTTTATCTGACATCGGCTGAGGTAAGAAAAGGTTCCCCAACGGGGTACTTAGCTTTTTGATGACTTCGGTAACTGAAAACACAGGAGCTGACCGACCGGCACTTGCAAACTGCTTCTGCTTCGGCACCACGCGGCAAGAAAGACTGAAGATGGCGTTGACTGATGCTTTTATACCCCAGTCGCTCTGACGTCGGGGAAGAGGCGACATCAGCCGGACCCAGACTTTGGAATCCGGCCGACCGAAGGGCTGCCTGAGGCAGGACAACCCATATGTAAGGACTGCAGTTGCATTCTTGAAGGACATTCTTTATGAGGTATTTGCTTCCCACAAGAAATACAATTGTTAACTTTTTTTGACATCAGTCTGGAGCAAGAAAAAAAAGTTTCCCCAACGGGTTACTTAGCTTTGATGAAGACTTCGGTTCTGAAATTCGTATTTGAAAATCTCAGGAGTCGGCCGACCTGCACTTGCTAACTGCTTTTGCTTCGGGCACTGCGCGGCAAGAAAGACTGAAGAAAATGGCATCGGCTGCATCTTTTATACCCCTGGCGCACTGACGTCAGGGAGGAGGCGACAGCAACCGATGCTGGACCTAGACTTTGGAATTCAGGCCGACTGCGGGTAGCCTGATCACCAAATCCCCCTCAGACTCCTCCTGCCATCCACTGCAAATACTTAGCACAAGGGCCTCCCTATCAAGGTAAGACTTCATCGTGTTAACATGGTACAATTTGTGCCTCTACCTCCTGCCTAGCAGGTTTACCATATAATTAACATCACTGACATTCCTTACCACTTCGAAGGGTCCCTGCCAAGCTACCTGCAGCTTACTGTGACAGGAATAAGCACCATAACCTGCTGTTCCATAGCATACTATCAAGCATTCCTGTCATACCACACATTTTTCTGCTGCTGGGCGCCTGCCAGGTTCTCCTGGGCCAAGCCCATGGGCTCCCCGAGCCCTGCCCTAAAGTTTAGGATATATACCACAACAGACTCCTTGTGGGATTCACACACCTTCCCACTCATCATTAATAACATCTACAGGCCCCCCTCACCCTATACCAATACAGCAACTCAAAGGGTGAAAAAAGTACAGTGGTGTACACTTACCATAAATGTAGATGTTAGGAGTGTATTCACTGTTGCAATCATCACACTTGAGTTATCTGCCTGCAGGTAGCCCGCAGTCGGCCCGAATATCAGAGTCTTAGAATTTCTGCACTGGATGCTGTTGATTCTTCCATGACGTCAGGTCGCCAGAGGTATAAAACTGGCAGCCGATGCCATTACATCAGTTTTTTTTTTGCCCCAAATGTCAGGAGTCCCCAAATAGGGAGCTGGTATATGGTGGGAAACACCACCAGTAAAAAGTAAATACCAATGCCATTAGGAATGGCTTTAGAGAGGAGAGGCAGAAAGACCGAGAAAACCAGGGGGCTGGAGGGAGGGAAACCAGGACTGCAACAGTGAATACACTCGAACATCTACATTTATGGTAAGTGTACACAACTGTACTATGTTCGTGTTTCACTGTTGCAGTCATCACACTTGTGTTGATTCCCAAAGCTGAGGAAGGGTGGAGGCAGTCAAGTAATAGTAGAGCTGGCTAGCAGGCCTTGCAAGACTGCTGTAGCAAATCCAGCCCTGGATTTAGAAAAGATAAGTGGTAATGCTTGGCAAAGCTGTGTACAGAACTCCAGAATGTCCCTGGTAGGGACTCCCCTGAGAAATGCTGTAGAGGTGGAAGTAGCCCTAGTGGAATGTGGTCTGATCCCCTGTGGGGTAGCATTTCCATGGTGCTTTTAGCTGAAATGGATGCAGTGTGCTATCCATTTGGAAATAGTTTGGTTGGAAATGGCCTTACCCTCTGCCCCTGTAGCAAAGCTGACTAGCAGCTGGTCAGATTTTCTGAAAGGCTTAGTCCTGTCAAGGTAGAACCTGAGCTGTCTGTGCACGTCCAAGGAGTGCAGGATCCTTTCTCCTTTATTCTGAGGATTAGGGAAGAAGGTTGGCAAATAGATGGATTGGTTTTGAGCCACACTGGACACCACCTTAGGCAAAAAGGACAGGTTAGTCCTGAGATAAACCCTGTTAGCATGGAAAATCATGAAGGGTTCCACAGTCATTAGAGCCTGTAACTCAGACACTCTTCTTGCTGAAGTTATGGCTAAAAGCAAGGCCGTTTTCCAAGAGAGGAATTTTAACTCTGCTGAGGCAGCAGGTTCAAAGGGGGCAGCGTGAGCTTTTCCAGTACAAAGTTAAGGTCCCAGGCAGGGGTGGGTGCTAAGTTGTTAGCCCCTCTCAGGAACTGTTTGATCAGAGGGTGAGGAAAAAAAAAAAGAGGTAGCTCAGTATTATAATGAGCTGAGATGACAGAGGCATGAATCTTAATGGAGGAGAAGGATAGGCCTGTGTGGAGTAGCTCTGCTAGGAAATCCAGGATTAGAGGTAAGGAGGGCAGTGCTGTGTCCCGCCCTTGAGACCGATTCCAAGAACAATATCTTTTCCACTTTTCAGCATAGGATTTCCTAGTACTAGGCCATCTGGTTCCAAGGATGACGCCCAGCACCTGTTTGCTGAGGGATACTGGTGGGGTATTCAAGGGATAATCCAGGCTGCAAGGTTTACGGTTTGCAATTGTGGATGCAAAATCTGTCCCTCCTGCGGAGACAGCAGGGTAGGAGTCTGGTGAAGGTGCCAGGGTGGCACTGTTGTCAGACTGCATAAGAGTGGGCACCAGTGCTGGCGTGGCCAGTGTGAGGCAATAAGAATTGCCCTTGGCCTGTCCTGTTTATCTTGAGTAGTACTCTTGAGAGACGGGGGGGGCATAAATTGAGAGGTTTTCCCATTGAAAGGATAGGGTATCCACCTTCCAGGCCCTGCTGTGAGGGTTCCTAGTGCAGTATTTGCTCAACTGGTGGTTCTCGAGGGAGGAAAGAGGTCCACCTCCGATGTCCCCCACCTCTGGATCAGAAGGTTGAAGGTGTTGGGCTCCAATTTCCACTCATGTGGGTCTAGGAAATTTCTGCTTAAGTTGTCTGTCAGTGTATTTTGTTTGCTTGGCAGGAGTTGAGCTTGTAGAGGCACTTGGTTGCTCAAGGCTGTGTTCCACAGGGCCATGGCAAAGTGGGTAAGAATGAGTTCCCCCCTGCTTGTTTATGTACCACATAACTGTGGTTTTTATAAAGCAGTTGTCCTGGAAGGATTATGTATTTGAAGGCTGTCTGAGCATTCTGTACAGCTAGCATCTCTTTTTGATTGATGTGCAGGAGAATTTGGCCTAGGCTCCAGTGGTCCTGAATGCATTTGCCTGCCATGTGAGCCCCCCATGCATAATCTGATGTGTCTGTTGTCAAGGTTTGGCCGGCGAGGGGTTGAGTGAAAAGCAGTCCCTTGTGGTTGCATGCTTCTGCCCACCAAAAGAACTCTGCCCTTAGACAAGGTATGACAGGAATGACTGTTTCCAAGTCCTAAGAATGTTAGCACCAAAGACTTAGTACCACTGAAGTTTCCTCATATGCAGTCTTGCATATGGAATTAGTAGAATACATGAGGCCATGAACCCCAGGACTTGCAGTATTTTTCTTGCAGAAAGCTGGGCTTTGGTGGCCATTTGTTTGAAGTAGTTTGTCAGATAGACCTGTTTTTCTGGAGTGAGAAATGCCAACTGGGAAGTTGCGTCCAAGCTTGCTCCCAGGAATACGATCTTTTGACTGGGTACCAGTTGTGATTTCTTTTCGTTGATGCTGTACCCCAATTAAGTGAGAAGGCTTTTTACAAATGCCAGGTGTTGAAACAGCAATTCCTGACTGTCCACCTTAATCAGGCAGTCGTCCAAGTATGGGAAAATTTGGATATTTCTCTGCCTGCGGTATGCAATGGCTGGAGCCAGGCACTTTGTGAATACTCTGGGCACAGTAGACAAGCCAAAGGGAAGTGCAGAGAACGTCTAGTGCATACAGCCTGCCCTGAAACATAGATATTTCCTGCATGACTCCCTTACGGGGATGTGCAGATAAACTTCCTGTAAGTCTAGAGTGACTAACCAGGCATCCTTGGCTAGCATAGGGAGAAACTGTTGCAGGGTAAGCATCTTGCATTTTGGGATCACCAGAAAGGTGTCGGGAATTGAAAGATCCAGGATTGGGTGCCAAGAACCCTCTTTTCTGGGCACCAGGAAAAGAAACCCTGACCCCTTTGTTCTACTGGAACAGATTGAATAGCTCTGATATTGAGCAGGGAAAGTACTTGCTTTTGAGCCTCTGCCCACTAGTTTGGAGGAAGGTCTGGAAAACCTGTTGAGGTTGGCAGTGAATAGAAGTAGAATTTGTATCCCTGGGACATGTTTAGGACCCATTGGTCCTGAGTAATGGACATCCAGTTTTTTGCATGAAGGGCAAGTTTTTCTCTTAGGGGCACAAGTAATTGGGCAGGGCTGGGAAGGACAACTGAAAAGTCATTGTGAACTTTTCCTGTAAGGGGGCGGCCTACCACTCCCTGATTTTGGGGTGGGGGCACTCCATTGTTTAGATCTCTGCATACCCTGAATCTGTAGTCTGGGAAGGCCTGGAAGGGGCTGGAAAAGACCAGTTTTTAGGAAGGCAATGCCTACTGAATCTAGGTGGTTGCACTTGTAAGAATTCTTTGACAGTTTGTACAGATTTAGATTTTTATTCCATCTTTTTAAGAACTTCTGCATTGGTGCCAAACAAGCAGTCCTCATTTAAAGGAGCATCTAGTAATTTGGATTTGACAGGATCTGGCAAGGTTTGTTCCTTCAGCCAAGCATGCCTTCTCACTACATACCCAGTGACTGCAGCCCTGCAAGATGTTTCTAGGGCATCAAAGCAACACTGCAAAGTATGCTTCCTAACTTGGTTTGCAGAATGCATTAGCTCTTGTAAATCTTTATTTTCTGCAAAATCTGGAAATACCATTTTATGTTTAATTAGCTCCATAAATATGTTGCTGGTACTTCAACATGTGACACTGGCAATTCAATGCCCAAATGGCAAGAGTTGCAGAGGTATATACCTTCTTATCCCATCTGTCTAAAGCTTCAGGATCCCTGTCCGAAGGGGTAGGATTTTTGCTTGTAGCAGCCTTAATACCTTTAGGTCCCTGGGAAATGGTCTCTGGATCCGTAGAAGGAAGAGAAATTTGTGGGAATCAGGTACTCTGTAGTACCAGTCAGGTTTCCTAGGGGCAGGGGGTAATGTATCTTGAGTAAGACTAGATTCCATAAAAAACATCATCTACAACATCCAAGACAGGGGGTATAGCAAGAGGCCTGTGCTGAGGCAACTCAAACTTCTCCGAGTCTCTTTTTGGACTGAGGGTAACCTTGGCATTCCCAGTGGAAATGCTCTCAAAGTATGCAAGGTTTCACCAAAAGAAAAATCCTCTGGAGGGAGGCAGACTGAATAGATTCCTCTGCCTCTGAATCCTCATAGGCTGATAAGGGCATGTCCTGATAATCAGAAGGGTTAGAGTCATCAGACTCCTGGTCTGTAGAATCAGAAGGAAACTCGATTCTTTGTCTCTTAGCAGGGGAAGGCTGGCTTCCCCTAATTAGGGTAATATGGTCTTCAGCCATTCTAAGCATTTGTTTTTGTGGCATGGGAGCTTGAGCATGATGTTTGGTCAGTTTTCTAGGTGGAGTGCATCCTCTGGGCCTATGAAACTCGGATGCTTTGGCTAAAAACAGTCGTTGGTTTGATTCAAACATCTGTAGGCTGGAATACACCCTCAGAAGCCGGTGCTTGCACAGTGGCTTCGAACCCATCCAAGCTAGAGACATCCGCAGGTTCCATACTCAAAAAAGCATCACGTGGCATACCAGACTCTGAATGGGTCTCTGCAGTGGCCTGCAAATCCACAGAAGCAGGCATCAGGGGCTGCAAAGGCACCTCAGAGTACCGGCAGACTGGCGACTAGCTTAACGGAAGCGTCGTCGGCTTTTTTGGACCTATGTGGTCTGTGGTCTGTCTTTGTCTTTATCTTTAATTTTTTGGTAGATTGGTAGTCGGACAGCTTATCAAAGCCATTTCAGAATACGGAGAAAGACAGTGAAAGAATTTAGCAACAGAGATAGCCCGACAACGAATGGTTTGGGCGTTAAAACACAAAACCAACAGCGAGGGATGTCGTGGTCTGGGCCTAGACCGGTTATGCAGTAAGAATGAAAATCTCTGTGAGGTATTTGCTTTCCACAGGCAAGACAATTGTTAACTTTTTCTGACATCGGTTAGAGCAAGAAAAAAAATGATCCCCAGCAGGGCACTTAGCTTTAGACTTCAGTATTATAAACTCGAAAATGAAAAATTTCAGGTAGCGGCCGATCAGCACTTGCGAACTGCTTCTGCTTCGGGCTCCTCCACATCAAGAAAGACTGATGTAATGGCATCGGCTGCCTGTTTTATACCCGACTACCTGACATCATGGAAGAAGTGACAGCATCCGATGTAGAAATACCAAGACTCTGGTATTCGGACAGACTGAGGGCTACCTGCAGGCAGATAACCCAAGTGTGATGACTGCAACAGTGAAACACGAACAACATCCTGTGGATGCCTGGGATACCTCTCTGTATGCAAAGAGCAGATGGGGGAAATATCTGTCCCACTCTCTCTTAATAAAATGGTCTGCAAATGCCTGTAGTATGGTCTTTAGTGTAGAGTTTAACCTCTCCACAAGACCATTAGTCTAGGGGTGGTTTTTAGGCGTTTGACCCTACAGCATTTCCACAGACAAGCCAGCAGGCCTGACATGAAATTGGCACCTCTAACAGTCAGTATTTCTCTCGGGAAACCTACTCTGCTGAAAATCTCCAACAAAGCATTTGCCACCTTCTCTGCCTCGATAGAGGACAGAGCCACTACCTCAGGGTATCTAGTAGCATAATCTACCACCACCGGGATATACTTCTTCCCTGTGGAACTTGGGGTACTCAGAGGCCCCACAACATCCATAGCTACCCTCTGAAATGGTTTCTCAATCACAGGCAAAGGCATCAAAGTAGCCTTGACCTCGTCTCCTGCACTGCCTACCTTTTGGCACTGCTCACAAGTTCTGCAGTATCCTGTTACATCCCTGGCATTCCCAGGCCAATAAACGTTCTACATAATACAGCTCTTGGTATGCTTTATGCCCATATGACCTACAAAAGGAATGTCATGGGCTATGGCTAGAAGTGCCAGACAGTAGGCTCTGGGCACTACCAACTGCTGTATTACCTCACCCTCTATCCCTCCCTCAGGGGTCCACTCTCTACAGTAACCCTTTCTTCCAGTATACAGTCTCCCCTTTTCCTTGAGAATAAAGTGCCTCCTTAGCTACCTTCCTCAAGCCTTGTAATGTAGGCTCCAAAAACTGAGCCTGTTTCAATTCTACCTTTGTGACCCTTCCCAGCTCTCTTTCCACCAGAAGCCTGGTGGGTACTACCACTCACCATGCCCTTGCAGTCACCCTGTCCAAAGGAACATCAATACCTATCAGCATCTGTGCCTCACATTCAGGCTCACTGTTACAGGGTAGCTCCCTCCCTGAAAGAGCCACCTGACCAGCCCCATCTTCAGGTGTGGAGTCTATCTAGCCCTCCCCAGGCTACCTGGCCCACATGCCTGTCTCCAAGCATGACTAGATGTAAAGTACAGTTTTGTACCTACCATAAATGTAGATGTTAGAGTGTATTCACGGCTGCAGTCATTACACTTGGGTTATCCTGCCGTCAGGCGGTCCCGCAGTCGGCCAGAGTTCCAAAGTCTTGGTCCGGCGTCGGTTGCTGTCGCTTCTTCCCTGACGTCAGTGTGCCAGGGGTATACAAGATGCAGTCACCATTTTCTTCAGTTTTTCTTGCCCCAGATGTCAGGTGCCCCCAAATAGGTAAGCAATACATATTGCTAATAAAACATACAATGAAGGTAAAAACAAAACCTTCAGATACCAGCAAATACACCACATAGGTAGTATAGGGTTGAAATTTATAGATAAGTCCCAGCTAAGAAAGAGGGGATGGTGGCTGGGTAACCTGGACTGCAGCAGTGAATACACTCGAACATCTACATTTATGGTAGGTACAAAACTGTACTATGTTCGTGTTTCACTGCTGCAGTCATTACACTTGGGTTGAATCCCAAAGCTGAGTTAGGGTGGCTGGTTCTATAGAGGACTTGGGGTGGCTATGAGGCCCTGCAGCACTGCAGTGGCAAAGCCAGCTCTGGATCTAGAATAAAGAGGCAAGTGATAATGCTTGGTAAAGGTGTGCACTGAACTCCAAGTTGCAGCTTCCAAGATATCTTTGGTAGGTACTCATCTAAGGTAGGCAGTTGAAGTGGCTGTTGCCCTGGTGGAATGTGGCCTAACGTTACTAGCTACCTGAGGGAGGGATAGAGGGTGAGGTAATACAGCAGTTGGTAGTGCCCAGAGCCTACTGTCTGGCACTTCTAGCCATAGCCCATGACATTCCTTTTGTAGGTCATATGGGCATAAAGCGTACCAAGAGCTGTATTATGTAGAACGTTTATTGGCCTGGGAATGCCAGGGATGTAACAGGATACAGTGTCCTATCCATTTTGAAATGGTCTGCTTTGAAATAGCCTTTCCCTGTGATCATGCAGCATATGCTAAAAACAATTGCTCAGTTTTTCTGAAAGCTTTTGTTTTGTCCAAGTAGAAACATAACTGTCTGTGCATGTCCAAGGAATGCAGAAGCCTTTCCCCTTTATTCTGGGGATTTGGATAAAAAGTTGGCAAGTGAATAGTTTGGTTAAGAGCCACACTGGATACCACCTTAGGCATAAATGAAGGGTTTGTTCTTAAAGAAACCCTGTCTTGGTGAAAATGATGAAAGGCTCCACTGCCATTAGTGCCTGTAACTCTTAGACTCTTCGTGCTGAGGTTATTGCCAAAAGCAGAGCAGTTTTCCATGATACATATTTTAATTCTGCTGAATTGGCTGGCTCAAAAGGAGGTAATGTAAGTTTTTCCAAGACAAAACTGAGGTCCCAAGTTGGTGTTGGTGCTCTCCGGGGCGGTCTTATGTTTTTAGCCCCTCTGAGGTACTGTTTTAGCAATGGATGAAAGAAAATAGGAGGATCTGTGTTGTAATGAGCCGAGATGGCAGAGGCATGGATCTTAATGGATGAAAAGGATAGTCCTTTGTCCAGCATCTCAGTTAAGTATTGTAATATCTGAGGAATATTTGGGACAAGAGGGTCAAAGCTTTGAGCCTGGTTCCAGGCACAGAATCTCTTCCACTTTTTTGAATAAGATTTCCTGGTGCTAGGCCTCCTGGCCACCAAAATGACATCCATAACCGCTTTAGAGAGAGGTGTTGTCTGCTTGACTAAGGAATCTGCCATGCAGCCAGGTTTAAGGTTTTGAGCTGACTGTGCAGGATCTGATTGTTTTGTTGAGTCAGAAGGTGCGGAGTTTGAGGTAAAATCCATGGTGGGTCTTGAGCTAAGTTCTTTAAGATTGGGTACCAGTGCTGGCGTGGCCAGTCTGGGGCAATCAGGATCATCTGTGGTTTCTCTTGTCTGGCTTTTAGGAGTACCTTTGAAAGGAGAGGCAGTGGTGAGAAGACATAAACTTTTAGGCTTTTCCAGCTGAACGAGAGAGCATCCACTTTCCATGCTTGTGTGTGATAAGTCCTTGTGCAGAATTTTTGTAGTTGGCAATTCATTGGGGAGACAAAAAGATCTATGTCTGGGCACCCCCATTTCTGCGTTATCATGCTGAATACTTGTGGATTTAATTTCCACTCGTGAGGATCCATGATGTTTCTGCTTAAGTAGTCTGCCAGAGTATTTTCTTTCCTGTCAGGAATTGTGCTTTCAGATGAACTTGATAGGTTAGAGCTGTGTTCCACAAGGTCATGGCTTGTCTGCATAGGGGATAAGAGAGTGCCCACTTGCTTGTTTATGTACCACATAACTGTGGTGTTGTCTGTCTTTAATAATAGTTGTCCTGGATGCAGAAGGTCCTTGAAAGCTGTTGGGGCATTTTGTACAGCTAACATCTCTTTTTGATTGATGTGAAGATGCATTTGGTCTGCGGCCCACTTGCCCTGAATACATTTTCCTGCCATGTGTGCTCCCCAGGGGTAATCCGAAGCATTTGCTGTTAGGGTCTGCCTGGCTGTGGGTAGAGTGAAAGGCTGTCCCTTGTTGAGGTGACATGCCTGTGCCCACCATCGAAACTCCTGTTGTAGGCAGGGAATTAGTGGTATTACTGCTTCCAAACTGTGACAGTGTCGAGTCCAAACACTTTTTAGGTACCATTGTAATTTCCTCATATGCAGTCTGGCATATGCAATTAGTAGTATGCAGGATGCCATGAATCCCAAGGCCTGCAGAATTTTTCTTGCAGGGAGTTGGGTTTTTGTTGCCATCAATTGAAAGTACTGAGTCAGTTGTCCTTGCTTGTCTGGCGTGAGATAAGCCATCTGGGCCATTGTATTTAAGCTGGCACCCAAGAATATTATCTCTTGTGAGGATACTAGTTTTGACTTCTTTTCATTTACTGTGTACCCTAGGCAAATTAGCAACCTTTTTACAAACACCAGATGCTTTAGAAGAATGTCCTTGCTCTCTGCTTGAATAAGGCAATCATCCAAGTATGGATATATTTGAAATCCTTTTTGTCTGCAAAATGCAATTACTGGTGCCAGGCACTTTGTGAAGACCCTGGGCGCAGTAGATAAGCCAAAGGGCAGTGCAGAGAATTGGTAATGCATTGAACCAGCTATGAATCTGAGGTATCTTCTGCAATTTTGTCTGATAGGGACATGCAGGTATGCCTCTTTGAAGTCCAAAGTAACAAGCCAAGCCTTCTTGCCCAGCATGGGAAGAAGCTGCTGTAGTGTCAACATTTTGAATTTTGGGACATCCAGGTAAGTATTTAGAGTAGAAAGGTCTAGTATGGGTCTCCAGGCTTTGTCCTTTCTGGGGACCAGGAAAAGTCTTGAGTAAAATCCTTGTCCTTGTTCCTGTTTTGGCACTTTTTGAATAGTTCTCCTGTCCATGAGGGCTGTAATTTGTTTTTGTGCCTCTGCCCATTGATTTTGTGGCAGGTCTGGCATTCCTTTTAGCCTTGGTAGAGTGTGAAAGTGGAACCTGTAACCTTGAGATGCAATATTCAGAACCCATTTGTCTTTGGTGATTATATGCTAATTTTCAGAAAAAAGTGCTAGTTTTCCCCCTAAGGGAGCTGCCAAAAGGTAAGTGCTTGGTATTCGAAGGGGGAAGTCATTGGGACTGTTTCCTGTAAGGTTGTGACTCGTCTTCACCTCCTTTTGGGGTTGAAGCACCCCCACTGTCGTGGTCTGTAAGAGCCTTGGGGCTGAGTTCTGCCTCTTGGGCGTTTGTATCTGCCTCTTTGTGGTCTGTCTGACACTGGAAAGGACCAATTCTTTAAGGCCAATTTCTGCTAAATCGAGGTGGCTGTACCTGTACGAAATCCTTCACTGTTTGCATAGATTTTGCCTTATCCTCCATTTTTTTTAATACCTCTTCTGCCTTAACACCAAATAAAATATCCTGCTGTAAAGGAGCATCCAATAATTTTGCCTTAACATGATCAGGTAAACCTTGTTCTTTTAACCAAGCATGCCTTCGAATCACAGATCTTCTAACTGCTGCTCTACAAGAAGCCTCTAATGAATCAAAACCACATTGCAGAGTATGTTTTCCCACTTGTTCAGCTGCATGCAATAAATCCTGCATATCCTTATAGTCAGGATGTTCTGAACTTGTAATCATTTTCTGTTTTAACAGAGACATTAAATATTGTTGGTATTTAAGCATGTGAAAATGGCAATTTAAAGCTCTCACTGCTAAAGTTGCAGAAGTGTAAACTTTCTTCCCCCATCTGTCTAATGCTCTAGAATCCCTGTCAGACGGAACTGGATTTTTAGCCGTGTAAGCCTTTACCCCTTTGGGACCCTGGGATATAGTTTCTGGGTCAGAAACAGGGCTTTTATAAAGAAATTTGTGAGAGTCAGGGACTCTCTTTGCCCCCTGCTCCAGTCAAGCCAGACAGGTACTACAATCAGGATTTAAGCTGGATTCAGAGAACACATCATCCACAATATCTAACACTGGCGGAATAGCAAGGAGCCTGCGCTGAGGCAATAAAAGAAAATCTCTGAGCCTTTTCTTGGAATCTGAGTAATCTTGGCCCTCCCAATGGAAATGCTCCCTCATGGTATGTAAAGTTTCCCCAAAAAAATAATCCTCAGGAGGAGAGACTGAAGGAATTGATTCTTCAGCATCAGAGACCTCCACAGGGGGTAAAGAGTATCCCTGGTCTGAAGAGGAATCAGAAGAAATGGAAACCTGTCAGAGGAATCTGTCTGTATCCTGCCTAGGCCTTTTAATCAGGAGGGGGATGGGTACCCCTGATCAGAGTAATTAAGTCTTCGGCCATTTTGAGCATCTGTTTTTTAGGCATGGAGGCCTGTCCAGGTGAATGCTGTACTTGCTTCTTTGTCTTTAATGGAGTTTTAGACTTGGCTGTAGTTTTTATGGTAAGCTGTGAAGGTCTGAAACCACCCTCAGAAGCCGATGCCTGCTCAGCAGCTCCGGGCCCATTTGAAGGGTTAGTTTCCATAGGCCCAACACCTTGAGTATCCAGAGGCCTAGACATCTCCACGTGGAGAGTCAGAGGCGGCCTGTGGCTCTGAGGTAGCGGGTGTCAGGGGCTGTGAAAGCGCCTCACTGACAACCGGCGACTGGCCTAGAAGAGGCTTCATCGTCAGTTTTGGGCCTCAGATGCCTGTCCTTATCCTTGTCTTTGTGTTTTTTGCGTATTCAGTAGTTCAGACAGCATGGTATAATTAAACCTTCGGCCAAAATAATGGCGAGCAAAATCAAACCGACATTTAATAGTGTGTTTGTTAAATCTAGCACAAAACCGACAACTAGTGATGTCATGGTCTGGGCCTAGGCATGGAATACAGTAAGAATGAAAATCCTTATGAGGTATTTGCTTCCCACAAGAAATACAATTATTAACTTTTACTGACATCGGTCTGAGGCAAGAAAAAGTTTCCCCAACGGGGTACTTAGCTTTATTGAAGACTTCGGTTCTGAAATTCGAATTGAAAATCTCAGGAGTCGGCCGACCGGCACTTGCGAACTGCTTTTGCTTCGGGCACCGCGCGGCAAGAAAGACTGAAGAAAATGGCGTTGGCTGCATCTTGTATACCCCTGGCGCACTGACGTCAGGGAAGAAGCGACAGCAACAGACGCCAGACCAAGACTTAGGAACTCTGGCCGACTGCGGGACCACCTGACGGCAGGATAACCCAAGTGTAATGACTGCAGCAGTGAAACACGATGAACATCTGCATGCACACAAAGTACCACATTATCAAAATTATTCCCTACCAAAACATCTGAAGGGATATACTCACATCTACCTGCTTGCTTCCTCTTCCACCCTCTTAGTCAAGGTGAACCCTGGTAAAATCATTTTGAATGGGGTCCCTCCTAAAACTCCAAATGGTGAGGACTGCCTAAGCAAGTACTGCTCCTCTTTAACCACTGAAGGCTTCACACAATGGTTATGTCAGAGGCTCTCTCTCTTAGCAGTGGCCGGTCTTCCATCTGCAAAGATAGGATACAAACTTTGGTGATAATTTGGTACACCTGTTATCTCCAGACAACTTACCACGGGCATGCTGTTATTCCCACTTACTGGGTCCTTCACCTTTTGTTCCCACCTTGCCTCAGTGGACAACTGTATGCTACATGTCCCCTCTGGTTACATTTAAAACATCTAACCCTTGGTCCTGGCCTCATAGCTGAACTAGTGGCTTCCCCTATTACTGGTGTACTCTGCTGGGGGTGGTTTAGGCTGCCCACCATGGGTTCCCATATATCCATGTGCAGCACTGGGTATCCCCTTCTTGTGAAGTGATGCCCTGCTTGCCAAGTAGAGATCCCCTTTTCTCCCCAGCTCATCTGCAGTTACACTCCTAGTCTGCCAGATTCCCATGTCCCAGGCAAAGTGCCAATGACTTGTTCCCTCACCAAAAGGTCTGCCAGCCCTTCAAAAGTGGTGACCTGACACCCACTCACCCATCTATGAAAATAAGTGATTAACTCAGCAATATAATCACAAACTCATCTGCCTTGCGTCTATGCTCATGAAACTTTTTCACTGTAAGCTTCAGGTGTTAACTTAAAACATTTCAGTAAACATTGTTTTACTTTATAATAGTTTAAACAATAAGTATGAGATAATTTAGAAACAGCAGTTACAGCTTTACCATGGAGTAAGGAGGCCAGGAACCACACTCAGAGCCCTTGGTCAGCATTATACGGTTTTTATTCAAGTATTTGAAAGGGTATGCAACCATCAAAATCAATCACCCCCCTCTGTAAACTGTGTAAGAAATTTAATGACATTTATTGTTTCTGGGGTTCGGTTATTTCCTTCTCCATTACCCTGCTGAAGAGTCAGCATCTCTCTCTCATGTTGGCACTGTTTTCCATTTTCTTTGACCTCCAAATGCCGCAGTCTCTACAGCTGATTCTAACTCCATCCGCTTCTCCAGTCATTTGGCCTCCAGTTCACATCTCTAATTCCAAACAAATTTTTAGGTCCCCTGAGGAGAAGGTGAGCTGCCCTGTTTCTGAAGACTGTACATCGCCATGATCAGACTGGTTGTCTTCCAGGCTATCATTCCATGCTGCAGCTGTGACCAAGGCTTAAATAATTTCCTCTTTAGTCAGGTCGGCATGCACCAGTCATCTGGCTTTGCACATTTTGGCCAACTGGTTCTTTGTCAGCTTGCTATAATCCTCTACGGACATCCTTACCTGCTTTCCCTGACTGAACTAAACTATCAAAAATAAATAAAACTGTCATGAAAATGAAACTCTGTAGGTTTACCTTGTGGCCGTTGAGATCACACACACAAGTTTCAACCAAAAGGCTGAAGAGGTGGAAACAGATCTAGCAGAATGAAATGTAATGTGACGCAGTAAGGAGATGCCCTTTGTGGAGTAAACAAGTTTAATGCAACTAATAATCCAATGGGCCAGGGTGACCTTGGAAACTGGTTTACCCAACCTCGACTTAGAAAAGGAAATTAAAATTTGATCAAATTTCCTAAGAATTTTAGTTCTATCCAAACAGAAATGAAGTTGTCTGAAGGCATAAAAGGGGGGTGAAACCAAAGTCTGTAAAACTAAGGTGAGATCCCAGGGGGAAACGGTTTCATTGATAGGACTAAGGAGAGGGCACCTTTTAAAAATGCCTTGCACAATTTAGATGAGGCTAGAGAAAAGGAAGTTTCCCAAATGTGAAAATTGGAAATGGCTGCCAATTGCACTTTTGATGGTCAAAAAACTAGCTACAAAACTAACTACATCATGAAATATATAATCCAAAAAAATCCAACACAGCAGGAACCGGAGCTGTGAAAGGGTCCAGACAGTTCTGATGAGCCCAAATGGAGAATCTTCTGCTTACTATTGTATAGCTTCCTCGTGAAGATTTGTGTGCCACAAATCAAAATGTTTCTAACTGGGGAAGAAAGCCCGGGAGCTTTAGCCTTCATTGGAAGTTGAGTACCAAATGATTAGTTTCAGGTTCAGGAGATCCAGATGGGAGTGTCCCGAGGGATGGGACAACAGACCTGGAGAGGGATCCAGAGTCCACGGTGGACAGACAGGTGAGACCAAAAGAAGGGAAACCAAACTCGACGGGGCCAAAAGGGAGCCATGAGGATCACTTGGCACAAACCTCTGAGCTTTTTGCAGAAATCTGGGAATGAGGGAAAGAGGAGGATGGGGATAAAGCAGACCAGGGGGCCAAGCATGGACTAGAGAGTCTCGTGGTGACTGCCCCTGTGGAGGGATCAGGGCAAAAAAACTTGCTGCCCTTGGTATGGAAGGGAGAAGCAAAAAAGATTGCAGCAAGGTTGACCTCCACCTCTGGAAGATCATATTTACCATTGAAGGATTCAGGAGGCCACTCTTGAGGCATCAGAATGGTCCTGCTGAGTCTGACTGCCAGAATGTTCGACTTTCCCAGAATGTGAGTTGCTATGAGAAAGCAGTTGGAAGATATCACACATTGCCATAGCCTCTCGACACAAGGGGTAAGATCTGGTTCCTTCTTGCTTGTTGATGTACCAGACCACTGACGTGTTATCCGTCTGAATGGCAATAGTTCTCATGGGGAGAGAGGAATTAAGGGCTTGCAATGCAAGAAGCACTGCTCTCACCTCTAGAACATTTTACATGCAAGTTTGTCTTAATGGGGGACCATTTGCCTCGTACTGTTTGTCCCAGATAATGCCCCCTGCACAAATTGGGACGTATCTGTGGTCACAGTGGCCTTGGGATGGGGAAGGATGAACGGGTGGCCCTGAAGAGCTTCAGACTGGATCCACCATAAAAAGGACTGTTTGAATGCTCATGAAATCCTGACTGGGTAATTCAATTGGGTAGTACAGGAGGGACCACTGGAGTGCTAAGGTCCATTGAAGTACTCTCATATGAAGGCAAGTAAGCGGTGCCAGGGTGACTGTGGCAGCCATGGACCCCAAGGCCCTTAGGACATAACTTGCCGGGGGAGAAGAAATGTCCATTATCTGTTTGACATGAGCCCTCAAGGTGGAAATCTGTCTGCAGGAAGAAGGGCTAGACAACGAATGGAGTCCAGACGGGCATAATGAGACTTGGACTGGTTGAAGATGAGACTTTTTTAGGTTGACAGAGATGCCAAAGGTCAAGGCTAGGTGGAACAGGAATTCTCTGGCTGCTAGAAGTCTATGCCTGGTAGAAGAAGTTAGGAGCCAATAGTCTAGGTATGGAAGAACCTGGAATCCTTGCAGTTTCTGGTGAGCTGCTACAACTGCCATGCATTTGAACACCCTGGGGGTGCGGTGAGACCAAAGGGCAGCACTCTCAACTGATGATAGCCTCCTAGCCAGAACTGGCGGAAAGTTCCGGAGCGCCTGTTCACCTTGATGGGATAGTATGCATCCTGAAGGTCTGTAGAGCACATCCAGTTATCCTTCTGCAAGAAGGGTAGAATGGACTGTATTGTGACCATTCAGAACTTTGAACTGGCAACTGATCTGTTGAGGGTGGTAATGTCCAGAATGGCCTGAGGTTCCCCAGTCTTTTTGGGCACTAAAAATAATCTGGAGTAGATGCCTGATCCGAGCTAGTCTGGGGGGACACTTTGGATGACTCTGAGAGCAGCTTCAAAACCTCCAACACTGCAGCCTCCCTCTGATCGGATGGAACATCAGGGAGGGTCTTGCTTGGAGAGGGATTCTGGAAAAGGGTACTGAACAGCCTCTGGATATAAATTTTAACACCAAACTATCTTTTTTGATGGCTTCCCAGGCTGTTGGGTGTTAAGACAAATGTACCCAACTGCCTCCAGAGCAGTCGGGCAATCCCCCAGGATCACTGATTGGGTCTGTCCGAGAAAGAATCTCGAGACAGGACAAAAAATAATTGACTAAATTTACAGGAAAAACCCCAAGGAGCTCAGATAAGACACCCAATGCTGCACAAAGTACGGCAAATGAGATCAGAGGAATTTGGAGGAGCATTATATGTAGGGGAGCTCAGATGCTGGAGCCTGGAGCTTTGGTATCTGGCAGAGTCGGATCTAATCCTCGGATCTGAACTCACAAGTTTAACATCAGATCGATAGATCTGTTGTCTTCTTATGTTCTTCAAAAGATGGATCCGACTTTGGCCACTCAAGACTTTGGATCCCAAGCTCCGGCTTCTCCCCTTACCCATAATCCCCTTCAAAGCCCAACATTACCTCAATCAAATTTGCCCGAGATAAAAAAAACAATTTACATCTTGTAATAAAGGCGAAAGAAACACTATAAGAGCCGGCAAAATAAAATCAAAACTCTTTAACGCAAGTGCTTTCGGCAAGGACCTTACCTCGCCTTCATCAGACAAATAATAAAAAAGGCTATTCACTTAGTTTCTCTTTATATCTAATTATGCTAATTAGATAAATTAGCATAAATTGGAGCACCATAGCAACCAAGTAAACAGTCAATTAAAACAGTATCAAAAACATTAGGCTTCTAAAACATGTTAATAAAAAGCACAATTATAAAGAAAAGAACAAAAAAAGTGTTATCTTGAGTGATATACAGTTATCTCAAACACATTTTAAATCATTATTTGAAACTGTGCTTACAAGGTTCTCAAATAATTTTAAAAGGCAGCTTTTCAAATGTATGCGAAAACATATACTAATACTAAGTGTGCTTGGAAATAACTATTAGATACAAGCTAATGTCAAAGGCAGGCATAAATATTATATAAAATAAAAATGGGTGTAATGAAAAATAGAAAATAAGAATAAATAATATAAAGATATGTAGATGTGTATAAATCCATTTATCTTTTTAATGAAAGCAACTTCAAAAAACACTTAATAGATAAACTCTCATTAAGACCTGGAAAAGTGTGTGCTCTTGTTTTAATTTGCCACATCAGCTCATCCATCTCTAAAAGAATTTGCCAGGGTCCTCCTCTAATGTTATTAGCCCTGTGCTGCAAGACAGCAAGTTTAAAACAATGGCCAGGATGTTCTAAGCTGTGCTTAGCCAGTGCATTGTTGATGTCCTTTTTACCTATGGCATAGTAGTGCTCATATATACGTTGCTTTATTTTCCTTTCAGTTTTTCCGATATAAAAAGCATTACATGAATTGCACAATGCTGCATAGGTGACACTTCTTGTGTCACAATTAGATATACAATTAATTTTATATGTTATATTATTAATGAAAAGTTGATTACTAACCATAATATATTTACATTGGGGGCAGGCACCACACCTAAACATACCATTAATCCTGTTGGACCGTGTTTTTTTTTCTTCTTCTCTAAAATGAACTTAAGGTTTTGATCTCGCCTATAAGTGATTTTGGGTCTAGCTCCTAATGTCCTAAATGTTTCACCTCCGTTAATAAATGTCCCAGTTCTTATTTAAAATGTCTCTAATAAGCTGGTAATCTAAAGAGAATGTACACAGAAAGCTAATTTGATAACCTCTGCTGTTATCATCACTAAGGGCCACTTCTTGGACAGGCAAATTAACTTGGTCAAGTGGACTCTCTACTTGTGGTTCACTCGGACACTTCATGCCTCTATTAACGAGTCAAACACTTCTCTTGTGGGCAACCTCTTTTTAATATTATCGACCAGATTACAGGGATAACCTCTATTCATAAACATATTTCGAAGTTGCTCACATTCATATTCAAATTCTAAATCATCCGAAATCATTCGGGCGGCTCTGACCATTTGGCCCTTAACCACGTCCCTTTTCTGATAATAGGGTGGTTACTAGTGAAGTGCAAAAAGGTGTTTGAATAGGTCAGTTTCCTGTATATTGTGCTATTATATCTACCATTAGCTCTGTCGTTGACTAGTTGGAAGTCAAAGTTAATAGACGTCTCACCTATATTATAGGTGAACTCTAAGAAGTTGGTAGTCTGTGTGATCTTATTAATAAAAGTTGGGATCAGAGATACTTCTCCCTTCCAAATACAAAACATGTCATCCTGGCATCTTGTATACCAGGAGACATTGTCACGAAAAAGCAAATCTTTAAATAAGTTATTGTCCCAAAAGGCCATGATAGAATTAGCAAAACTGCTGCCACATGGAGAACCCATGGCGACACCAGACTTCTGCAGGTAGTATTGGCCTTCAAAAATCATAAAATTGTTGGTCAATACTATTTCAAGTAGTGTCTGAATTAGATAAATGGCGTTATCTTGCACTTTCTTGAAATGGAGAAAATCTCTGATCCACTCTAGACCAACTCTTTGAGGTATGACAGTGTAAAGTCTTTGACATCAATTGTTAAAAAGCACACATTTGCCTGATATTTTAATTTGTTGAAAGAACAAGAACTGGGACATTATTAATGGAGATGAAACGTTGTTTAGGACATTAGGAGCTAGACCCAAAATCACTTATAGGCGAGCTCAAAACCTTAAGTCCATTTTAGAGAAGAAGAAAAAAACACGGTCCAACAGGACTAATGGTATGTTTAGGTGTGGTGCCTGCCCCCAATGTAAATATATTATGGTTAGTAATCAACTTTCATTAATAATAGAACATATAAAATTAATTGTAGATCTAATTGTGACACAAGAAGTGTCACCTATGCAGCATTGTGCAATTCATGTAATGCTTTTTATATCGGAAAAACTGAAAGGAAAATAAAGCAACGTATATATGAGCACTACTATGCCATAGGTACAAAGGACATCAACAATGCACTGGTTAAGCACAGTTTAGAACATCCTGGCCATTGCTTTAAATTTGCTGTCTTGCAGCACAGGGCTAATAACATTAGAGGAGGACCCTGGCAAATTCTTTTAGAGATAGATGAGCTGATGTGGCAAATTAAAACAAGAGCAGACACTTTTCCAGGTCTTAATGAGAGTTCATCTATTAAGTGTGTTTTGAAGTTGCTTTCATTAAAAAGATAAATGGATTTATACACATCTACATATCTTTATATTATTTATTCTTATTTTCTATTTTTCATTACACCCATTTTTATTTTATATAATATTTATGCCTGCCTTTGACATTAGCTTGTATCTAATAGTTATTTCCAAGCACACTTAGTATTAGTATATGTTTTTGCATACATTTGAAAAGCTGCCTTTTAGAATTCTTTGAGAACCTTGTAAGCACAGTTTCAAATAATGATTTAAAACGTGTTTGAGATAACTGTAAATCACTCAAGATAACACTTTTTTTGTTTTGTTCTTTTCTTTTGTTTTGTTCTTTTCTTTATAATTGTGCTTTTTATTAACATGTTTTAGGAGCCTAACGTTGTTTCTGATACCGTTTTATTTAGGACTGTTTACTTGGTTGCTATGGTGCTCCAATTTATGCTAATTTATCTAATTAGCGTAATTAGATATAAAGAGAAACTAAGTGAATGGCCTTTTTTATTATTTGTCTGATGAAGGCGAGGCAAGGTCCTTGCCGAAAGCGCTTGCATTAAAGAGTTTTGATTTTATTTTGCCGGCTCTTAGTGTTTCTTTCGCCTTTATTTCAACAGTTTGAAGTTTGTTTTACTAGTGTTTTGGTTTAGTTTTTGATGGCGAATGGAACCGGAGTGGCATCACAGACTTTGTTCTCCCAAGACGAAAATTCACAAGGGAGACAAAGAGAATGCTATTGGTAACCTAACCACCCTGGTGCAGGTTCTCCTAGGGCGAGTGGATACCTTGACGCAAAAAGTTGAAGCCTCATGTATTAACCAAACGAGTGGGGCGATCTTATCACAAAGAAGAGTTGGAGAAGTGAGCGGCAGCAGTACAAATGGTACAAATGGTGCAAGACCTGGTGATACGAGCAATAGAATTACGAGTGTTGGAAGGGCTGGCAGTACAACCACAACTAACTTGGATTTAATTGATGGCAACCAGCAGCAAGTGGATGTTAATTTAGTTCCCCCACTTTCCGACAACGTTCCAGGTAATCAAAAAGGCATTATACCTTCCATGACAACATTTCTTAATAACAATAATTTTTTTATTATTTTTTTAGTGCATCCAATGGACTTAATAGTTCATTTGATGACTTTAATGAACAGTCAGAAAATGTTATGCTTAAGAACATAAATTACTTTGACGGGAAGCTGTACAAATGTAGAAAGCTGCAGCTTGAAGTTTCTTATTTGCAGGAGTGTATTCAGAGAAAAATCATTCACAAGGGATTATGCCAATGGCGTTACCCATCAGGTTTAGTGGTTAATTCTGCATTTCATTGTGAATTAATTGAATTATTATCGACAAGGGCACGAATTTTTACAGTCCCTCATTAATTTTTACACTAGAGATATTGGCACGTTAAAAGATGAGCTAGAGATTTTGGAAAATGTTATCAAAACCCATAGTGATTTTCCTAGATAGAAATTCAAATACTGTAGAATTTATACAAGTATTGAGACATCAATGAATAAACTGCTTATGACAAAAAAGAAAAAAATAACCAGGGACATTAATGACTATTCTAATAATAGAGCTTATCCTAAGCCTCCACTGAATGCATTCAGTGACTCTCCTGAGAACTTTGGCACTAACACTAATGAGAATGAAGTGCCTGACGCTCCTAACTCATTCCCATGAGAATCCTTCGAATGGTAATGGCGAAATTCAGCCATTAAGAAGAAGTGAGAGGCTTAATAATAATAACAATAGTGGGAACAACTTAGTTGGTAATAACAATCAAATGATGCATCCTAATAATAATACTAACAGGATGGAAGCACCTAATAAACAGGGTTTTTGGTCAACTTCCAATGGCCGACAAAACAACCGGCAACCCAACCGCAATCAGCCTCAAACAAGGAGCAGGAGGAGACAGAGGAGGAGATAGTTTCTGTAAGTGACTTTGGGCTAATGCCCTGTGTACACACAAGTTCAAAAGGAGATTTTAATATTTATAACTACACCACCCTGGAAGTCGATCATGAAATGGTCGACTTTTTGTCAAAAGGTTTAACTTTTGTTCCTGGGAAGAAAATGGACATAGCTAAAGTGGTCATTGATTTGAAACTTTTTGTCTGGAAGCTCAATCTTAATTTGGTAATGGGGCAAGGCTCTAGTATGGTCAGCTCTAAGAGTCTCAAGTCTATTTAATCCACCCTTACATCCAAGTCTGTATGTGTTTGAAAAAATGTGTGAAATGGACTTTAGGGCTATTGTTGACAAGAATACTTGGCAGAACAATGGACCCAAGGGTAACATTTCTGCATTAGAACATGACTTTTTAGACTTGTTAAACAACTGTAACATAAGGGTTATGAAGCCAGATAAGGGGGGAGGCTTGGTGTTTATGGACTATTGTACATACGTGAATAGTATTGTTAAACCTCTCAGTACTACTGCTTACACACAAGTCACGTTGAATGAGGTCAATTTAGCATATAAAAAGATTAGGTCTATGTTAGATGACTTGTTTTTGGAAAGGCTCATAGACCTTGACTTGTATCAGTATTTATCTATGACAGCACCAAAAACACCTGCCTTGTTTGGTACTCCAAAAATTCATAAAACAATGATTGCCCCCCCTTTTAGACCCATAGTTGACGGTCATGGTTCAATCACTTATGGGTGTGCTAAGTACATAGTGTGCTAAAACCTTTAATCGAAAGGGAGCCTCAGATTTGTAAGGACTCGTGGGGTTTCCTTAAAAACATCAACAAACTGGAATATCAGGCAAAGGTGTGCTTTTTAACAATTGATATCAAAGACATTTACACTGTCATACCTCAAAGAGTTGGTCTAGAGTGGATCAGAGATTTTCTCCATTTCAAGAAAGTGCAAGATAACACCATTTATCTAATTGAGACACTACTTGAAATAGTATTGATCAACAATTTTATGATTTTTGAAGGCCAATACTACCTGCAGAAGTCTGGTGTCACCATGGGTTCTCCATGTGGCGGCAGTTTATCTAATGCTATCATGGCCTTTTGGGAAAATAATTTATTATTTAAAGATTTGCTTTTTCGTGACAATGTCTCCTGGTATACAAGATACCAGGATGACATGTTTTGTATTTGGAAGGGAGAAGTATCTCTGATCCCAACTTTTATTAATAAGATCACACAGACTACCAACTTCTTAGAGTTCATCTATAATATAGTTGAGACGTCTATTAACTTTGACTTCCAACTAGTCAACGACAGAGCTAATGGTAGATATAAAAGCACAATATACAGGAAACCGACCTATTCGAACACCTTTTTGCACTTCACTAGTAACCACCCTTATTATCAGAAAAGGGCCGTGGTTAAAAGCCAAATGGTCAGAGCCGCCCGAATGATTTCAGATGATTTAGAATTTGAATATGAATGTAAGCAACTTCGAAATATGCTTATGAATAGAGGTTATCCCTGTAATCTGGTCGATATTAAAAAAGAGGTTGCCCACAAGAGAAGTGTTGGACACTTCATGCCTTTATTAACGAGTCAGAGTGAACCACAAGTAGAGAGTCCACTTCACCAAGTTAATTTGCCTGTCCAAGAAGTGGCCCTTAGTGATAACAGCAGAGGTTATCAAATTAGCTTTCTGTGTACATTCTCCTTAGATTACCAGCTTATTAGAGACACTTTAAATAAGAACTGGGACATTATTAACGGAGATGAAACGTTGTTTAGGACATTAGGAGCTACACCCAAAAATCACTTATAGGCGAGGTCAAAACCTTAAGTCCATTTTAGAGCAGAAAAAAACACGGTCCAACAGGACTAATGGTATGTTCAGGTGTGGTGCCTGCCCCCAATGTAAATATATTATGGTTAGTAATCAACTTTTTATTAATAATAGAACATATAAAATTAATTGCAATAATCAATAGTGTCTGAGGGGTTCAAAAACTGAACCCCTATCAGCTTGGATTGATAAATTGAAATACCTGTTAAATAAGGTTGACCATGTTATAAAGGATTTGTGGCATTGTTTGAGCAGGTTGGCTAGATTTAGGAATTTAGAAGAATTTGACTATAGTTTTTTGACAATTGATGTCAATTTGTTTTCCATGATCCCACATGAAAAGGGTACCAAAATGTTTCGGAAGAGTATTGTTAGTTTGGGGGTAACAGATATGGCAACAGTTGAATTATTGTTTAATTTCACGGAGAGTCTTAAAGAACAATTTTCTTACATTTGAAGGTGAAATTTTTCATCAGATAGCTGGTGTTGCAATGGGGGCCAAATGTGCCACCATTTTCGCCAACCTTGTATTATTAGACTGGGAAAAAAATGTATTTTTAAAACGAGTTACAATGAAAATTTTGTTCTATAGTAGATTTCTTTTTCGACATCCTTACTCTGTGGAAGGGGGATGAGCAAGAAGCTATTGAATTTGTGGAATATTTTAACAGAACCACTGACTTCCTGAAATTTACTAGTACCAGGAATAAAAACCAGACAAATTATTTGGATATTTGTTTAACAAAGAATGTTAACATTCTACACAGTATTATTTACAGGAAGGCTTCCTATTCGAACACCTTGTTGCATTTCACCAGGAACCATCCACACTTTCAAAAACTAAGTGTGGTTAAAGGACAGATGGTAAGGGTGTCAAGACTTACTAGTAACAATGAATTGTTCCACAGGGAAATTTACAATTTAATTGGAATGCTTTTGGATAGGGGGTACCCCTTGAAACTGTTAATAAACATCAAAAAAGAAGTTATTAGAAAGATGGAATCAACTTTTACACCAATTCTATCATCCACTTGGCAGCCTAAAAGTAAAGATATGATTCAAGGTAGTAGTAAGACCAATGCCATGGTTTTAGAATATAATGGGGCTAGTTCAAAGGTTGTAGATATTGTTAATCAGTGTTGGGAACTTTGTTTCCAAAAGGAGACTTTTAGCTATTTTGGGATCAAAACCACAGGTAGTTTTCAGTAGGGTAAGGAATGTTAAAAAACATTCTTGAAAAGAAAAGTAACATTCCAATGTATAAATCCTGTATGTCCAAATGTAGAGAAGGTGCAATTCATGTAGGTACATAAACGATGGTCCCTATGTTTACATTCAAGGGAATGATATTTCTATTCAATGTCCTGGCAGATGCAACTGCTGTACTACACATGTTGTGTATGTGGCCACTTGTTTATCCTGTCCCTGCATCTATGTAGGTAAAACTATTCGGAGGTTAAAGGGACAGGATAAGTGAACATGCCAGGGCTATAATGAACAAGGACATTCATAATGCCCTTTTTATACATTCTGATAAATGCATAAATTTTAAAAAGTTTGTATTTTTTGTAATAGACACTGTTCCCACTGATGAGCGAGGAGGTGATATGAATTTAAAGTTGGAAAGTAAAGAATCCCTCTGGCAATTAAGGTTAAATGCATCTGTGGACCCTGATTTGAACAATTTTATTTCTATCAAGCCGTTTTTGAAAATCAGGCATAATCAAATTGTGTAAACATATAAAATAGTACATCAACATTTTAAATGAATTTTCTAATTTAGTAAGTTATAATAATTCGTTTACAAATGTTATTCATTTAATTGGCATTTTAGTAAGCATTTTGATTATGTATTAAGGTACTGTCTTTTTAAGAAAGTATACAAATTTAACATGGAGGGTAGGTGTTTGTATTTCAAATTTGATTTGTAATATAAAAGCAGTATGGATAGAATGTTTGAACAACTCTGAAGAAGCCTTTGGTTATTTTGGTGAAAGCGCTTAGTTGTTTGATCTGAAAATAAATAGTCCACCTACTGGTTTTGGTATGTGTGTTTGTTATTTTTTAGCTTCCAGAATGTCCTTTATATAGCCTCCTTTTAAAAAAAGTAGTAGAGGTAGCAGTAGTCCCAAGTAGAGCTAGTCCTGACAGCCTCAGGTGGCTGCTTACCATGATGGCTATAACAAAATGAGGTACAGTGACAGATCCATTTGTTGATACTCTGGAAACTGGTTTTCTTTCAGAACTGGTGGCAAAGGCCACAAAGAGTTGGTCTGATTTTCTAACAGTTTTATTTCTGTCAAGGTAGTAATGGAGCTGCCTATAAACATCCATGTAATGAAGGACTGTTTCCCCCAAGATTCTGAGGATTGGGAAAGAAGCTAAGCAGGTGTATGGCTTGATTCAAAGATGTGTATAAACATAACCTTGTGCATAAATGAAGGGTTAATCCTGAGGGGGGGGCTGACTGGATGGAAGATGAACAAAGGTTCCACCGCTACGAGAGCCTGCAACTCAGAGACTCTTCAGAAGTGATAGCCAGCAAAAGGGTAGTTTTCCGAGTTAGTAACTAAGTTAGCAGAAGCTACTCATATGAAAGGAGCCAAAGTCAGTTTTTCCAGAAAGAAAAAGAGGTCCAATGGAGGAGCAGGTGGTCTCCTGGGAGGCCTGATGTGAATCACTCCCCTGAGAAATGGTCCAAGAAAGGGGTGTGAAAAGACGAAGAACAGAGATACGGGCTGAACAGGCAGAAGCATGAATTTTAATGGAGAAATAGGATAGGCCCTTGCCAACCAGATTAATCTAAGATGATAGAGATCTTGGCTAAGAAAGGATAGTGGCCCTGTTGTTGACACCAAATGGAAAACCTTTTCCCACTTAGCTGAGTAAGATTTCCTAATACTGGGCCTTTTGGCCTCTTTAAGGATGTCTTGAACCTGCTTGCTTAGGGAAGGGTCAGTCCAGGATGCTGTAAAATTATCCAGGCTGATAGTTTAACTGTTTGCAGGCTGGGATGCAAAATCTTTCTCTTGTACTGAATCAGAAGGTCCACTCTCTGATGTAAATACCATGGATTCTCATCGGTTAGGTTGAGTAGCAGAGGATACCAGTGCTGCCTACCAGTCTGGGGCAATCAGTATTGCCCTTGGCCCCTCTTCCCTTATTTTTAGAAGCACCTAAGGAAATAGTGGTGTGGGGGGAATGCACAGATGCAATGGTGAGTCCAAGGGAAAGAAAAGGCATCTGTCCTCCAGGCTGCCAGCAGGCTGCTCTTGGAGCAGAATCTTTTTAGTTGAACAATTTTCTTGGTGGCAAAGTGATCTATTTGGGGGACTCCCATCTCTTGACTATGCTGAGAAAGGTTTCCCAATGCAGATGCCATTTGTGGGGGTTCATCAGGTTTCTGCTGAGGTAATCTGCTAGAATGTTTTGAGCACCTGGAAGGTACTGCGCCAAAAGGTGCAACCCCAAAGAGTGAGCTGTCTCCCAAACGTGCATTGCTAGGCGACAGACTGGGAACAGTGAGTGCTCCCCCCTGCTTGTTTATGTACCACATGACTGTGGTGGTGGTGTCCATTTTTCCTCATAGGACCTCTGTTTTCCATTTTCTTCTGAATGCTACCAGGCCTTTTTGAACTGCCATAAACTCTTTCAAGTTTGTTTTTGTCCCTGAACCAATTTTCACACTTTCCTTGTATTTGGAGGAGTTTTTAGTGGCCCGCTAGACTGTTTCTGAGGCATCTGTGGTGAAGATCTGCTCCTGTGGAGTGAACCTAAAGGAAGGTCCTGGTTCTGGGCACACCATGCAAATTCTTCCTTGAGACAGTGGATCAGCTGTATCTCGGTTGAAAGGGGTTGTGCATGCTGGCACCACATATTTTTAGGGTACCACTGGAGCTTCCACATGTGCAGCATGGTCAGGGGGACCAAGAAAATGCAAGATGCCATGTAGCCCAGTGTTCTGAGGAATTCTCTGGCTGTGAGGCATAGTCTCGGCATGATCTTTTGGAACTACTGAGTCAGGAAACAGACCTTGTCTGGAGATAAGAAGGCCTTTTGAAGGGAGGAGACCAGAAGAGCTCCCATGAAAAAGTACAGTTGTGTACACTTACCATAAATGTAGATGTTAGAGTGTATTCATTGTTGCAGTCATTACACATTTGGATAATCTGCTGGCAGGTTGCCCTCAGTCGGGCTGAATTCCAAAGTCTTGGGTCCTGCATCGGTTGCCGTCTTCTCTTCCATGACGTCAGGTCGTCAGTGGTATAAAACATGCAGCAGACACCATTTTCTTTAGTTTTTCTTGCCCCCGATGTCAGCTGCCCCCAAAAAAGGTAGCAATATTTTTATTTATATATATATACATACATACATACATACATATATATATATATATATATATATATATATATATATATATATACACATATATACACACACATAGATACACACACACACACACACACACACACAGACACACACACACACACACACACACACACACACACACACACACACACACACACACACACACACACACACACACACACACACACAACATCAACTTTACCTTCATCTACAAGCAAATACACCACATAGGTTGCAGAAGATAGATAAGGAAAGATAAACTGTAGAATGACAAGGGGATGGAGGGAGGGTAACCTGGACTGAAACAGTGAATGCACTCTAACATCTACATTTATGGTAAGTGTACACAACTGTACTATGTTCTTCATGTTTCACTGTTGCAGTCATTATATTTGGGTAGAATCCCAAAGCTATGGTTAGGAGGCTGGAGCTAAACAGTGTTAGGTGCGGCTATAAGGCCCTGCAGCACTGCAGTTGCAAAGTCTGCCCCGGACTTAGGGTAGAGAGGCAAATGGTAATGCTTTGTAAAGGTGTGAACATAGCTCCAAGTAGCAGCCTCTAGAATGTCATTTGGTTGGTACTCCTCTGAGAAAGGCTGCTGAAGTAGCTGCAGCTCTGATGGAATGAGACCCAATGCCCTTGGACACAGGTTTACCATGGTGTAAGTAGCAGAAACAGATGCAGTGGCTTATCCACTTTGAAATTGGATGCTTTGAGATAGCCTTTCCCTCTGATCCTGCAGCAAATGACACTAGTAGTTGCTCAGTTTTTTAGAGCTTTTGTCCTGCTCAAGTAGAATATTAGCTGTCTGTGTACGTCCAAGGAATGCAGAATTCTCTCCCCTTTGTTCTGTGGATTTGGATAAAAAGTTGGCAGATTAATTGTCTGGTTAAGAGCCACACTGGAAACCACCTTAGGCATAAAAGTAGGATTTGTCCTCAGACACCCTATCTGGGTAAAATATGATAAAAGGCTCTACAGCCATGAGGGCCTGTAGCTATGAAACTCTTCTTGCTGAAGTAATGGCTAGTAGCAGAGCTGTCTTCCATGATATGAACTTTATATCAGTGGTAGCGGCTGGTTCAAATGGAGGCAGGGTGAGCTTTTCCAACACATAATTGAGGTCTAATGCAGGTAATGGTGATCTTCTAGGAGGCCTTAGGTTTTTGGCTCCTCTAAGATACTGCTTTAGTAAAGGATGAGAAAAGATTGGTGTCTCTGTATTGTAATGAGCCAAAATGGTAGAGGCATGGATTTTGATTGATGACAAAGATAGGCCTTTGTCAAGCATCTCAGTTAAGTATTGTAATATCGGAGGAATATGTGGTTCTGCTGTATCAGTTCCTTGTGCTCGATTCCAAGCACAGAATCTCTTCCATTTGTCAGCATAAGATTTTCTAGTACTAGGCCTTCTGGCTTCCAAAATGACATCCATCACAGCTTTACTGAGAGGTGTCGTTTGTATGATTACATGATTAGCCATGCTGCCAGGTTCAAAGTCTGTAGTTGATTGTGCTGGATCTGATTGTTTTGCTGGGACAGTAGTTGTGGTCTGTGAGGCAAGGTCCAAGCTGGGTATTGAGACAAGTTCCTTAGGATTGGGTACCAGTATTGTCGGGGCCAGTCCAGGGCAATTAATATCATCTTTGGCTTCTCTTGTCTGACTTTTATGAGGACCTTGGATAGATGAGGCAGAGAAGGGAAGGTGTAAATGGACAGGTTTTGCCAGCTGAAGGATAGGGCATCCACTTTCCATGCTTGTCTGTGATGAGTCCTTGTGCAGAATCTTTTCAATTGATAATTTTGAGGAGAGGCAAATAGATCTATGTCTGGGCTCCCCATTTCTCTGTTATCATGCTAAATTCTTGTGGATTTAGTTTCCACTCGTGAGGATCCATAAGGTTTCTACTTAAATCGTCTGCCAGAGTGTTCTGTTTTCCTGGCAGGAATTGAGCTTGAAGATTTATTTGGTAGATCAAAGCTGTGTCCCACAGTGCCATGGCTAGTCTGCAAAGGGGGTATGAGTGTGTGCCCCCTTGCTTGTTTATATACCACATGACTGTGGTGTTGTCCATCTATCAGTAGTTGTCCTGCATGAAGTAAGTCCTTGAAAGCTGTTGGGGCATTCTGAACTGCTAGCATCTCTTTCTGGTTGGTATGTAGATGCATTTGATTTGGTGCCCATATGCCCTGAATGCATCTTCCTGCCATGTGGGCCCCCCAGGCATAATCTGATGAGTCTGTTGTTGAGGTTTGGCTGGCAGGGGGCAGAGTGAAGGACCGTCCCATGTTTTGGTGACATGCCTTTGCACACCACAGAAATTCCTGTTGCAGGCAGGGGATGAGAGGAATCTTTGTTTCCAGACTGTGCGAATGTTGACTCCATACACTTTAAGTACCATTGAAGTTTCTTCATATGCAGTCTTGCATATGGAATTAGTAGGATGCAGGATGCCATGAAGCCCAGAGCCTGCAGAATTGGTCTTGCAGAAGACTGGGTTTTTGTTGCCATCAGTTTGAAGTAAGTAGTCAGTTGCCTTTGTTTGTCTGGCATGAGGCAAGCCATCTGGGCAGTTGTATGCAAGCTTGCACCCAGGAATGTTATCTTTTGAGGGGGTACCAGCTGTGATTTATTTTCGTTTATTGTGTACCATAGGCATGCTAGAAGCCTTTTCAGAAATGCCAGGTGCCGTAGAAGCGTGTCCTTGTTCTCTGTTTGAATGAGACAGTCGTCCAAGTAAGGATATATATGAATACTTCTGTCTGCAAAATGCAATTACTGGTGTCAGGCACTTTGCAAAGACCCTGGGTGCAGTAGATAAACCAAAGGGCAGTGCAGAGAATTGGTAATGCATTAAGCCAGCCTTGAATCTGAGTTATCTTCTGCACGATTGTCTTATTGGGACATGCAGGTATGCCTCTAAAGTCACCAGCCAAGCATTCTTGCCCAGCATGGGCAGAAGCTGTTGCAAAGTGAGCATTTTGAATTTTGGAATGTCCAGGCATGTGTTTAAAATCGATAAATCCAGTATTGGCCGCCAGGCCTTGTCTTTTCTGGGTACCAAGAACAGTCTTGAGTAAAAACCTTGTCCTTTTTCCTGTTCTGGTACTGTCTGAGTGGCTCCCATATCCATGAGGGACATAACCTGTTTGCCTCTGCCCATTGGTTTTTGGGCAGGTCTGGCCAACCACTTGGCAGAGTGTGGAAATGGAATCTGTATCCCCTGTGATACGATGTTCAGTACACATTTGTCCTGGGTTATTAACTGCCAATTTTGTACAAAAAGTGCTAATTTTCCCCCTATGGGTACTGCCAAAAGATAAGTGCTTGGTGTAGGCAGAGGGAAGTCATTGGGATTGCTTTCTGAAGGTTTGCACTTTATCTCCTCCAGATTTGGAGGTGGATGCGCCCCATTGCTTTGACCTGCAAGAGTCTTGAGCCTGATACCTTGAACCCTTAGACCGTCTGGATTTGCCCCTCTGAGCTCTGTCTGACACAAGAAAGGACCAATTTTTTGTAAGCCAGTGTCTACTGAATCTAGGTGGCTGCACGTGTAAGAAATCTTTAACAGTTTGCATAGACTTAGCTTTGTCTTCCATTTTCTTTAAAACCTCTTCTGCCTTAATACCAAACAGAGAATCGTGCTGTAAAGGTGCATCTTGCAATTTAGCTTTAACATGATCAGGCAAATTCTGTTCCTTTAACCAGGCATGCCTTCTAACCACAGATCCATAAGTGCAGCCCTGCAGGAGACCTCTAAAGAATCAAAACCATATTGCAAAGTATGCTTTCCAACTTGTTCAGCTGCATGCAATAATTCCTGCAATTCCTTATTTTCTGCACATTCTGAAAATCAACATAATTTTCTGTTTCAGCAATCTCATAACATGTTGTTGGTACTTATGCATATGAAATTGACAGTTTAAGGCCCCAATTGCCAAGGCTGCAGATGTATAAACCCTTTTTCCCCATCTGTCCAGCACCCTTGAATCTCTGTCGGAGGGAGTAGGTTTTTTTGCTGTTGAGGCCTTAACTCCCTTTGGACCCTGTGAAAGTTTCAGGATCAGCAGCAGGGTTTCTAAATAAAAATTTATGAGAGTCAGGGACCCTGTAATACCGGTCAGGCTTACTGGGCGTTGGAGGTAGAGAGTCAGGGGTCAGGCTCGACTCCGAAAAAACATCATCCACAATGTCTAACACAGGGGGAATGGCTAAAGACTTGCGCTGAGGGAGGAGGAGGAAATCCCTGAGCCTCTTTTGATTCTGAGAAGTCTTGACTCTCCCAGTGAGAATGCTCCCTCAAAGTATGCACGGTTTCTCCAAATGAATAATCCTCAGGAGGAGATGCCGATGGAATAAACTCCTCAGCATCAGAATCCTCATATGGAGGTAAAGATAATTCCTAATCAGAAAAGGAATCAGAAGAAATACAAACCTGGTCCGAAGATTCATAGTCAGTGTCTTGCCTAGGCCTCTTGTCTGGAAGGGGATGGGTACCCCTGATCAAGGTAATAAGGTCTTCAGCCATTTTGATCATCTGTTTTTTAGGCATAGAGGCCTGTGCACGTAGCTCAGGCTTTGTTTTTTTAGTTTTAGAAGGTGTCTTTGCCTTTGGTTTTGCAGCTTTCATCAGTTTGATATAAAAATGTTGAGGTCCGAATACACCCTCAGAAGCTAGTGCCTCCTCAGCGGCTCTGGATCCATCAGAGGGAGATGCATCCGTCGGTCCAATACTTTTGAGTATCTTATGGCATGCCGGACTCCACATGTGTGTTGGTAGAGGCCTGTGACTCGAAGGTAGCAGGTATCAGGGGCTGTGAAAGTGCCTGACTGAGTACAGATGAACCAGCGACTGGCTTAGGAGAAGCTTCGTCATCTGCTTTGGATCTCTACTGCCTTTCTCTGTCCTTTTCTTTGCATTTTTTATGTACTCCGGTAGTCAGATTGCTATCAGACGACATCTCTGGGTAGTTAAATCTGTTTCCAAAATACTTAGATGCAAAAATATACCGACGCTTAATAGTGCGTTGGTTAAATCTAGCACAAAACAGACAGCCAGGCACATTGTGATCAGGGCCTAGGCAAGGAACACAGTATAAATGGAAATCCTTACGAGGTATTTGCTTCCCACAAGTAATACAATTATTAACTTTTCTCTCATCGGTAAAAAGCAAGAAAAAAGTTTTCCCAACGGGGTACTTCGCTTTATTGAAGACTTCGGTTCTGAAACTCAAATGCAAATATTTCAGTAGTCGGCAAACCGGCACTTGCAAAATGCTTCTGCTTCGGGCATCGCGCAGCAAGAAAGACTAAAGAAAATGGCGTCGGCTGCATGGTTTATAACCCTAAAGACCTGACGTCATGGAAGAGAAGACGGCAACCGACGCAGGACCCAAGACTTTGGAATTCAGGCCGACTGAGGGCGACCTGCCAGCAGATTACCCAAATGTAATGACTGCAACAGTGAAACACGAAGAACATCTATCCTGGCGGAGGATTCTGTGTTCGATTTGTGTCGATTTATATAGTGAAGCCCAGGGAGGTCAACAGATTTTGGGTGAACACCAGATATGACTGGGGTTTTGACAGACTTGTGGCTGATGTAAAAAACTTTTGTGTGATTCCTTTATGGGAATGTGCAAGTAGGCGTCCTTTAGATCCAGGGTGACCATGAAGGCCTGAGGATGACCATGAAGGCCTGAGGAACTATCATGGGTAAAGGCTTTTGAAGAGTTAACATTTTGAATTTTGGAACCAGCAGGAACTAATTGAGGGAAGACAGGTCTAAAATGGGATGCCAAGAGCCTTGCTTTCTGAAAACCAGGAATAGCCTAGAATAGAACCCTTTCTTTTTTGGTTTTCTCGAACTGGTTCCACTGAGCCTGGGAGCACAAATTCTTTATTTGGGAAAGGGCCTCTGTACTTCAGTTTGGGAAAATGTCTGGATAGCCTGAGTGCTTTACTGGCTCTGTGAAAGGGAGTCTGTAGCCATTTGAAATGATGCTTAGAAGCCAACTGTCCACAGTGATGAGAGATCAGTTTACATTGAACAGGATAGTCTTAGTCATAGTCTTGAGGGGAGGCTCAGAAAGACTGGGATGACGAATCATTGTTGCTCTCTGCCAGGGTCCTGTGGCCTAGAGCTCCCTTGCCTAGAAGTGTCAAGTCCACTGCCTGGGTCTTTGCAGTTCTTGTTGCCTTTGTCTCCTTTCCCTACAGGGCTTTCTCTGCCTGTTTTTGGAATATGAAGGAAAGGACCAATATTTAGTGGGGTAGTTCCTACTATATCTAGGAGGCAGAACCTGAAGGAAGTCTAACAGTTTACATACTTTAGTTTTTTCTTCCACTTTTTAAGTACAGCCTCAGCTTTGGGGCCCAAAAAGGAAATCCTTGTCCAGAGGAGCATACAAAAGATTTGTCTTAACGTGCTCAAGGAGGGATTGTTCCCTTAGCCATGCATGTCTTCTAATAACTGAACCAGTGGCTGCATACCGGTTGGAAGCTGCCATAGCATCACAGCAACAGTCTAAGGAATGCCTAGCAACTTGAGAGCTGGAGTAAGAAAGGTCCTTGGAAAGGTTCTTTGTCCTCAATGGTTGTAATTTTCTGTTTCAAGTGATCCAGAATGGCCTGCTGGTATTTTATCATGTGGTATTGACAGTTAAATGTCCTCATAGCTAAAGGTGGCAAAGATATAAACTTTTTTGCCAAATCAAAAGCTCTACTCTCCATCAGTTGTCAGAGGCTTTTTGGATAAACTGGCTCTAGCTCCTTTGGGTTCTGGGGTCACAACCTCTGGATCAGCAGAGAGGTTCTTAAAGAGATGTTTATGAAGAGTCCGGTACCCTATAAAACCTGTATGATTTTCAAGGAACTGGAGGAAGGGAATCAGAATTCAAAGAGGAATCCAACAACATCCTCTACCACCTTTATAACTGGAGGGATGGTAAAAGGATTGTGCGCTGGAAGGTCAAAAAATTTCCTAATCGTCTTTTTGGATTGCAGGTAATCCTAGGCTTCCTACTGGAAATGCTCCCTTATGGCATAAAGAGAGTTTCCTCAAAGGTAATGCTCTTGGGGGAGGGGGCAGAATCTGACTCCTCAAAGGAAGTCTGAGAGGGTTCTTCAACAAAAACAGACTTCTCATGGTTAGAATCTTCAGCAGATTCAAAAGGGTCAGAAAGGACCTCTGGTGCAGGGTCCCTTTTCTTTTTCCCCTGGGGAAGTCTCAATAGGGGGCTGTCTGGATCTGGGAAATTAAATCTTCAGCTAACCTAACCAAATCCTGCTGATAATGTGTGGGAGCCAGTAGGCCAAGGTATAGGCCCACAGGAAGTTCCCTTCTTTTGGGTAGCTCTCTGTTTGAGCCTAGCTGCATCCACAATTCTGACACCAGTCTCTCAAGAAGAATGTGCAGCTGGTGTTGGCTGATACTACAAAGAAGCGTCACCAGTTAAAGCAAGTTTACAGGGAGCTTGAAGTCTGCTGAGCAGCCCTGGACCCGACTGACAAACCAAGTCCAAATGCCTTTGTAGAAGCTGAGGGACACGACGCAGCACATCAAACTCCCAAATGGGCCTCGATAGAGGCCTGCTCCACCACCAGTTGCAGGAGGAGGCTGTAAAAGCACCTTATCTTCTTCCTCAATCACAAGCCTTGGAGGACTAGTTGATGGAAAGGGATTGTTGTCAGAGGCACTAAGTCTAGGTTGCTTTTCTTCATCTCTTTTGCACTTAGGGAGCTCAATCTCAGAATGACTGGCTGACACCATAGGATGCTGAGAACCAGATGCAACATTACAGTGCCTAGCTATACATCAGCCCTACTCCCAATAGTCCTAGAATTGAAGTTTACAGAAATGGTAGTTAGGTTTGTCATGATCTGGGTCTAAACAGGTGGGAAAAAAAAAAGAATGGAAATCACTGTGAGGAATCTGCTTACTACAACAGAGACAATTACTAATCTTATCTGACATGAGTCAAACAATGAAAAAGGGTTCCCCAATGGGGTCCTTAGCTTTCAGACTACTTCTCTCTAGTGCAGACCGACCAATGCACAAACATCGGCAATAAAAAAGACTGAAATCACGTCAGCTGGCAACCTATATACTCAAGTGAACTGATGTCTGTCAGGGCATCCAACAGCTGGTGGAGGAGGAAGATTTTTTTTTTTTGGTAGTCTAGCCAGCCAAGGGCTTTCATGGCAGGAAATCCCACGAGTCAAGATTGCAACAGTGAAACACGAAGAAAGTACAGTTGTGTAAAATCTTACCATAACAGTAGATGTCCTTTCCTTCACTGTTGCAGTATTCCTAACATATGGGATTCCCTGCTGTGGGTAGCCTGACGTCAGCCAGTATACCAAAGCCTACTGTTGCTTTAAGGTAGGCCAAACATCACATGTATGCTCCTCGCATAGCATAGGGCATAAAGGTGGCATCCAGATGGAACAGACTGCCCCAATACATAGGAACATCACTCTAAGGAAACCCAGGAGGTAACCAGTACATCCAAGAAGGAAATGGACTAGGGGGGAGTGAATACTGCAACAGTAGGTATCCCTTCCCTCACTATTATGGTACGATTTTACACAATTGCATTATGTTCTTTCATTCACTGTTGCAGTACTCCTAACATATGGGCAGTGCAAAAGCTCAAGAAGAAACTTGGGAGGATGAAGGAGCAGTAAAGCCTTCTAAAATGCCATGAAGAATGGCTCTAGCAAAACCAGCTCTAACTCTGGAGATATCATTCAATTTGTAGTGCTTGGTAGAAGTATGCACAGAAGTCCAGGTAGCCGTTTGAAGAATAGAATTAGCATCCAACCCCTTGAAAAAAAAGCACTAAAAGAAGCCACAACTCTAGCAGAATAAGCCTTTAGAGAAGGAAGGCTCTTACCATGAAAAGTACAACAAAAATAAATAGCCTTTGAAATCCAAGAAGAAATAAACGGTTTGCTTGGATGCAGCTAATCCTAAGGACCTAGGATGAAAAGAAACAGTTGATCAGATTTTCCAATAGCCTTAATCTTATCCAAATAAAATCTGATTTGTCTATGCACGTCCAAAGTATGCAGCACCCACTCACCGTCAGATTGCAGAGAGTGGAAAAAAGTAGGCGAGTGAACAGACTGATTAAAGGACAACTCCACCCTAAAGACAAATTTTCTTTTCCAAAAAGTGCTTTTCTCCTTCTCTGTAATCCAAGACTAAACATTTCACATACAGAAAAAAAAATAATTTAATTATTTTTGTCTTTCTTTCCTACATTTGTCACACCCATACCTCTCAACCTGGAAACATAAAAAAATCTGGACAAGGCCCATAAAAAATATGTACAAATATGTACTCTGTTTAACATCTAATTTGCAATGCACAATTATGTTACCCCACCCACTCGAATGCAACTGTGGGATACCAACTTTCAAACGCAAACTGAAGAGCAGACAACCAAAATATGGCACAGCACTAGAGTCCCATTCAGCCATTCCAATGTCCCATTACCTGGCGATTTCTCCCCATTTACCATAAACACTAATGTGTGCATACTGTTTTATTTCTACGATGATTATTTGGATTTTATTTTTACATTTTGCAGCAGAACAATGCACAAAACACTAACAGACATCAACTAAACAAAGCAATACTGTCTCACAATGAAAATGGACTTGGCATTAAAACTTCACTGCCCTTGAAACTCACATTCATTGAAACAGCACTGAAACCCACACACCACATCCAAAGAAACTGCATCTGGCCAGTGGTGGATAAAGATTACCTTTGGGCGGTTTTCAAATCACTGGCCCCTTGCACACAAAACAAGAAACATACGTGTGTTCTTTTCTTTGATCCACTTTCCTGTCTTTATTAAGTTACATTCCTTGCATAATACAGCATAGTTGTTAGAGCGCATTTTAAATTTATTGTTTGAACATTTTTACAGTAGGCTGTACTGTAGGCAATGAAACAAAATGCATGAACCAATAATGACAAAGCTGCCCAATTCAGAACATTTCCATCATAAGTCTACTTCCACACCCACACTATAAATAGAATGACAGCAGTGTAAGCCATAGGCATCTTGCACAGCTTCTCACACTTAACTTCAGGGTTTTTTTTTGGGGGGGGGGCGAAGCAAAAGGTCAAAAACCAGGGGCACATTTTAAACATCGCTTGTATAATTTTAGAAAGTTGTTAGAATAAAATGTGTTACCACCATGCATGTCACTGGCAAGTCTGGAACCCAGGACCCTATGCACTACAGTCAGAGCAACATACCACTATACCAAATCACAGTTTCCTGAAAAAAAAGGAAGACTGAAACTTAATGGCCATCATTTAGTGAATTCAGTTCTCACTTCTCACCATAGCTCTCAACTCTTAGCACAAAAAATCTAGACAAAGTTCAGAAATGGTGGTGGCTAGGGACTTTAGGCTCTTTTTACCGTGTACCAAAGGTACAGGGTTCGAGCCTGAAAACTTCTAGCCAACACACACACACACACACACACACACACACACACACACACACACACACACACACACACCTTACCTGAGTCCAAACGGTTCCCCAAAAAATAATTCACTACGAGTGGCCCACTCTTGATATATAAATACAATACTCCACACTGCTGTTAACATGTCCCCTGCTTCTAATAAGAAATCCTTTCCCAGCCCGTCCGCTGATAAAATGCTGCTGCTAAATAAGAACTCCAAATAAGTGCGAGTGCTCTCCTGGCTCAACAATGCTACTGCTAAGAAACAATAAGAACGCCAAACGCTGGTAATAAACTCCAAATGAGTGCTTTCCCACTCGCATTTGCAGCAGCCGGAAATGATGATGCGAGCTCAAGGAGCTCAATTCCGACTGGCTGATAGCCCTGACGGAGCTGACGTCATCGCGCACGTGATGACTTCAGCTCAATATTTGAAATACTTCAGAAACCAAAAGAAAAAAAAAAATCAGAAATGAAGGGGTGCCACTCAAATCGTGGCACCCCTTTATTTGGACCCCCAAACTCGGTAAAAACAGAGTAATTCAGTATGGTTGAGAGGTATGGTCACAGCACAAAGGCTACCAAGAGTGGCAGAGTAATTAGAGTAAATCACTTATCCCAACAATATAGCCATTAAGAAAACAATGGCGTTTAAACGTGCCTCATCAGTTACAGATTGCCAGCATCACACCTCAGATAAATAGTGTAGTCTGGAGTCTCAACAAAGACAGGGTTTCTAGCTTAGTTTTCAGATGCGACTGTCTCTCCCTTTAATAAAACTCAGTGCCACAAAAAGTAAAATGTTAATCTAACTTGTCTTACTTTTGGTCAGTATACGATTCTGCACTTTTCTACACTAATTTCTGCAAAAGTGCATGTTTCTTTTGGAGTAGGGGAAAGAAGATTAAAAAAGACCAACTCCAGCTACAGTATTTAAAACTGTGAATGCAACACAAACTGCCTCAGCCCAAGCAACACCTACTAATCAAAGGGGTCAGATTTCTCACACTAACACTAAACTACATTTGCTACTTTGAAAAGAACAATTAACTCGGCTACATTTTTTCAAGCCTGTCATTCAAACATTCCTTAAAATGCTGCAACAGAGATGGCTACTAAAGAAAATCAAAGGAAGCAAAGTTATTAAAAATGTGGACAGATGCTGACAGTGAAATGTAAGCAGTCACAGCAATGCTGTCAACTGATGAGAGAGAAAACTACAGTAAATGATCCCAAAAATCACAATCTTTCTGTCCCTCTAATATGACATCAAGAAGGCAAAGGCATTGACTGTAAAACAAAATAATGCTAGCCACTGCACCCTGTTTCAGATCATTTTGGGGTATAACAAATTAGAAATTAACAATAACCAATTACTTTGATACAGAGGCTTTGGCAATGTAGAAAAGTTCAAGATTTTCTTAAAAACATTTTTTTTCAGTTTTTGGGTGCAATTTTCCTTTAAAATGACAACTCATTAACCATCTTAGTCATAAAAGGATTAGTACGCAAGGACACCCTACCCTTATGAAACCTCAAAAAAGGTAGGACAAGCCATAAGGGCTTGAAGCTCTGACACTCATCTGGCAAAAGTAAAGGCCAGCACAAGAACAATCTTACAAGAGCAATGTTACAAGGAAGCTCAAGCAGCAGGCTCAAAAGGAGCCCAAATCAACTTCTCCAAAACAAAATTAAGATCTCAGGGAGGAGGAACAGGCTTCCTGGGAGGTCTCATATGAAGGACGCCTTTAAGAAACTGTTTATACTAAAATCTAGAAGCCAAACAAGGAGATAAAGGCGGAAAAGCAGAAACAGCGAATAAGTGGGCCTTAATAGAATAGGCCAAACCAGCATTGAGCAACTCACAGAAATAAGAGAGAACCAGAGGAACAGCCACAGTAAGTGGGTCAAGGTTACGAGACAGATATCCAAATGGAAGAGGTTTTCTGTTTGATGAGTAGAACTTCCTAGTAGTGGGCTTCCTGGCCTCCTGCAGGACTCTCAGCACGTCATCAGAAAAAAGGTGTCTATGTTGAATCAAAATCTTGCCACCCACAGCATCAGCTGAAGAGTGGACAGGTGGGGATGGATGAGAGATCCTTTGTCTTGTGTGAGCAGGTCCACCCTGTGAGGTAACTTGTGATGACTAGCCCTGGCTAAATGCAGAAGAGAGAACCAATGCTGTAGCAGGCTACAAGGAAGTCACTAACAAGATGCATCTTGTTGAAGTTTGAACAAGATTTCTGGAGTGAGAGGAAGGGAAAAAATATATCCCCTTCCAAGAAAAATGAGAGGGTGTCCACCTTCCACACCAGAGGACCCGGGACTCTTGTCACAAAATAGAAGTTGTTGTCTAATTAGAGGCAAAAAGATCTACTACAGGAGTTCCCCCCTAGTGAACAATTTCCAGAAACACATCTCTGTGAAGCATCCATTCATGGGATTGAGTTAAGGACCTGCTCAGTGTCTGCCACAATGCTTTGACCTGAAGTGGATGTAAACTACCTGAACAGTCAACTGATACTTGACAGCAACATCCATACCAGGAGTGCCAATCGGCAAAGAAGACAAGATCTTGTTCATCCCTGTTTACATACCATATCATTATGACACTGTCTGTAAATACCTTGAGAGGCCCTGGGCAGAAGAGGATGAAAAGCCTGAAGAGCCAGCATAAGCGCTCTCATCTCTGTCACTGATGTGCTCCTTCTGTTGAAGAGGTGACCACACTCACTGTACCTTTAGGGAGCCAAATGCTGCTATCCATCCCATGAATGAAGCATCTGTGAACAATTCCTGACAGGGAAGAGAGGGATGAAGAGCGAGTCCTGGATTTAGACAACTGCTGGATCCACCAGTGAAATTCCTTTTTGAGACAAGGAAAAAGAGGAACTACAAATTCTAGACAATGTGCATGTTGAAACCAAACTGACTTCAGAAACCTCTGAAACTTCCTCATGTGGAATTTGGACGAAGAGTTTGAAAGAAGGAAATGAGAGAGAAGGGCTTTGGAACAGGCAGGGAAGCCAGCATAGGCCCTTTCTGAATCCTGAAACCCAGAAAGACGTGATCCTGAGAGGGAGTCAGTGAAGAATTTTTGAAATTTATTCTGAACTCCAGGCTCTGAATAAGGGAAATGGCAAAATTAAGGATTTTGCAAAATAATCTCTGGACAGGATGCCTGAATCAGCAGGTCATCCAAGTAAGGAAATATCTGGATTCTCTGCAGCCTGCAAAAAGCAACCACAGGAGAGAGGCATTTGGTGAATACGCATCGGGCAGTAGAAAGAGCAAAGCAGAGAACTGAAAAATGCAAGTAGGCAACAAAGAAAAAGCAAAAACTTCCTGAAAAGTGGATGGATCAGAATATGGAAATAAAACATCCTTGAGATCCACAGACACCATATAGGCCCGAGGTAGCAAAACAGAAAAGAGTTTGAATGTACAACATTTGAGAAGAGAGCACCTTCAGAAAAGTATTTAGATGGGAGAGGTCTAGAATTGGTCTCCAGAATTGGTCTCCAAGTACCCTCTTTTCCGGGCACTAGAAACATTCTGGAGTAAAACGCCCTCCTCTTTGGGACACTGGTACCTCAAATAGTACCCAGAGTCAAAATGTTAGAATCTCTGGGGGAGGGGGGGGGGTTGTTCATGAGCAGGCGGAGGAATGCCCATAAAAGGGGGGGGGGGTTCCACACCATGAGATACTGTGGCGAATAATGGACAGAACCCAAGAATTTTGAGTAATCTGAAGCCAAACATGAACATAAAGAGAAAGGCGAACAGACAGAGGAATGAGGCTGGGAAGAGATGGAGAGTCACACAGCACCTGGTTAATTAGGAAAGGAAGACTTTGGAGTCCCTGAAGTCTGAGCAGCCTTAGCAGGAGGAGCCTGCTTGCCACTCTTTGCCCTTAGTAAGAGGGTGAGATTGCCTGTGAACAAAGTCTGGCTTATTAGGGTAGTTTCTCTGAAATTTAGGCACAGAAGAGACATATCTGAGTTCCTGTAAGTACTTCAGGATAAAGGGAAGACCTTAAACCAGTAGCTGCTTCCCCAAATAAATTATCAAGAGGAGTATTCATCAACTTAGCCTTGATATCATCAAGTAAAGACTGAAGCCTAAGCCAAGAATACCTCCTCATTACTGAGCCAAAAGCAGCAGCCCTAGAGGAGGCATCTACTGCATCATAACTACACTTAATAGAATGAGAAAACACTTCAAAGAAAGAGAGGAAGTTTTACCCTCAGAGTAAAACTCTATGGGTCTATGTAAAGGAGATCAGAAATAAGCGGACAAGCCTGAGAAAGAAGCGCCCACACATACCTGAACATATAGGTTTGATAATTAATAGCCCTAAAAGCCAGGGAAGCTGAAGTGTAAACCTTCTTACCTAGCCTTTCCCAGAGTGCTACTGTCTCTATCAGAAGGCAGTAGCTTGGGAGAAGGAAGCAAATGAGGTTTGTCAGAGGCTACAGACACCACTGAGGGATCAGAAGCAGGACATTTATACAAAAGGTTTTATAAGGTGCCTGAGGATTGAAACTTACAAGGCTTCTTGGGAGCATGGGGCAGAGAATCGGGAGCTTTACAGGCATTATAAAAAGTATCCAACAAAGTAGCCAAGAGAGAAGGAATAGGAGAAGTTTTCAGAGATTCCATTTGCAGCAACTCATAGTACCTTTTATGGATTTCACAGACCCATTTAAAAAATTCCATCATACTAGACATCTCATCTCCAAATGAAATTTCTTCAAAAGGACTATCAGGACTATTAGATTCCTGTTTTTCTGACCCATAGACCAAAGGAGAAGGAATCTAGAAAGTATATGCACGGGATTCCTCATCGGAACCAGACTCCTACTCAGAAGAATCCTGTTCCCTAGGTCTTTTAGGGGGAGTAGAAGACCACGAATGGAACCCCCCCCCCGAGAAGGTTTTAATGCCATCAAAGCATTAAAACAAACCCTGAGTAAAGGCCAGCCACTCACTCTGAGGATCCCTAGGAGCAGGAGAAACATGTTTAATTTTTTGTTTCTTCTTTAAAGGAACTTAGAAAGGTCTGACACAGGACGGCATTCAATAATTGTAGTAGGAACTTCTTTCCTAACTAAAATCTGCAGACCACCCCTAGGCCCTTCAGAAATTAATCAACTGTGGTTCCCCCTGAATGTTTGAAACGGACACCTGCAAAGCCTCATTAGACATGCTGTAAGCCAGATCCTCGCTGGCTTACAACCTGATTGCTGCAGAAGAAACAGACAACATAACTGGACGAGCCTCTAGCTTCTCACTGACCTCAACAGAAAAAAAAAAAAATCAGCGGAGACTGGACAGAAGATTTTGTTCATAATTTAACCTTCTTCCTGAACAGCTGACCCTAGCGGAAGGAAGTTCCTTCCACTGTATCTTTAGTGAAAAGCTGAAGGCATTGATTTTCAAGATACAAGACAAGGGAAGAAAGCCTATGTAGGTCTTTGCCATGAAAGCCTAATAAACCAGAGCATATCATATCATTGTAAGAAGATCCTAAGCAAGACACTGTCTTTATTGGGAACCTGTCTCCTGTGCTGTCATTTACCCTTCCTGGATGACATTAACCCACCACAGCAACAAAAATGCTAAGAAAATACAAAACCACAATGGGTACTTATCTGCAATGGCTCAGTAAAAGCAAGAAGGTGTAGGCATTGAAACCGGCAAACGAAAACTGCATTCAAACTTCCAGAAAGAATGCAGGCATTCAGATAAACTATCTGGAGATGTGTTTGGATTGACGGCAAAGAAGTTCTGAGGATGGTACATCCGGATATCACCTTGGGAAGAAAGCCTGGACTGAGTCACCATCACCGGAAGTGGAGAAACAAAGAGGTTAACTTGAGGGCTTGAGTGTCCAAAAGAGCAGGCCAAATGGGTAAGAAATGAGATACGAGCTGGAGTCATGCACCTACGGAGGACGTTTCTGATGTAGTAATACACAGAGGAACCAAATATGTTGAGGTCAAAAGGACACAATGAGGATTACTGTGACCTTCCTCTACAGTGCTTTCTGAAGAAATTTTGAGAGGAGTGTGTCAGAGGAAAGATGTAGTGAAGGAATACATGCATTTAAGCAAACGTTAGTTATCAGACGTCCTAAATGTCGAAGGCAGTGACACAAGTTTACAAAATGTCGAATTTTTAAACGGTGAACACCAGCCAGGCTAATATTCCCCCTTCTTGACCCATGGTAGCGCTTGTTTTAGTGGCTGAGCAACCGGAAATGTCGAAGTCTGTGTTATGTTCAACATACCGACTGTTCGTCGCTGTGAGATTCGACATTTAGGTTCAGAGGATGTTACATTCGGAGTTGGTGCTTTCGACCAAATGCATGTAATCCTGTAGAGAAGACCAGTAGACCAAATGGGGATCCAGTGTCTCTCTCGGTGACCCCCCCCCCCACACTCAGGCAATCAAGGTAAAGAACCTAATGCATTTAGTGTTTTGCAGGGAAGCAAAAAAATTGCAGCACAGTTGGCCTCAGTTGCGCAAATTCTCCTCTGCCCCTTCTGATTAAGGGATCACTCATGAAGTAGGAGGATGGATCTATTCAAACTGTCAACTAGAATATTAGACTATGTACACACACACACACACACACACACACACACACACACACACACACACACACACACACACACACACACATATATTTTATTTATTATTTATTTAAATTTGTTGACCGGGAGTGTCCAACTGGACGTGGGTCCATTTTCAGCAGAGGCCCGGGGAGAAAAGCTCCACAGTAAAATAAACAGACAGTAGTTACATTGGATTACATAGTGATCAACAATTTAACATAGAAATTACTTACAACATATTTACAGATGAAGAACACAGTACATCAGTAAACAACTAGAATCTTTATCTGTGATGTACATAACAGGCATTAACAAATGTAACAATGAGAAGATCCTGCTGTATAATAAGCACTAGGCTTATGAGCATCTGAGCTTGCTATCATCAAGGTAGTTAGTGGAGGTGAAAGAAAGGTAGTAGTTGGATGGGTGGACGATATTAGAGTGGGAGTTACAAGGGCACAGCCAGCATGTTTTTAGGTGCGCTTTTAATAAAGTTTTGAAGTTGGTGCATGATGGTACGGAGGTAATTGTGGGTGGGAATGGGTTCCAGAATTTGGCTATGGCGCAAGAGAATAGTGCTTCACCAGCAGAGTTATTGGCTTTAGTGATCTGCAAGTGATTTTTGTTGCTGGATCTTAGTGGTCTGGTGGTGCGATAGGGTTGGAGTAGATTCTGGAGGGATGGGACATTTAGTGGATGGTTTACTAGTTTGTGGGTGAGTGAGAGTTGATACCACTGAAGGAGGTGAGGGAGTTCAAGCCAGCCCATTTCAGCAAGTGAGAGACAGTGGTGACTACGGTAGGATGCCCCTGTGGCGAATTTTGCGATTTTGTTGTAGCAGGTCTCTAGCTTGTTTAGATCACATTGCCTTAGGTTGGTATATACTGGAGAGGCTTAAAGTAAGGTGGAGATAAGGTGGGAATTGGCTATTGAAATCTTTGCTGCTTTGGTGAGAAATTGTTTATTTCTGTATAATGCTCCTAGTTTTTTGTGGACTTTTTTTATGGTCATGGATATGTGAATGTCAAATTTTAGTTTATTGTCTATTTCCACTCCTAGCAATTTGGTGTGCTCAGTTGGGTATATAGAGCTGTTGTCTTTTGCTGTGATGTTAAAGTGAGAGCTGTTTTGAGTATGTTTGGTGGGTTGGAAGAGGAGTAGTTTAGTTTTGTTTAGGTTGAGTATTAATTGGGCATCGGATAACCATATATATATATATCTGTGTGTGTGTGTGTGTGTGTGTGTGTGTGTGTGTGTGTGTGTGTGTGTGTGTGTGTGTATATATATATATATATATATATATATATATATATATATATATATATATATATATATATATATATACACACACACACACAATA